>NW_006431925.1:7042297-7067928 GCF_000325575.1 Pteropus alecto | reverse complement strand
GTTGGTGTCTTCCGACAGGTCCCAGCTATGGGAGTTTTGAGAACAAAGGGGAGTACTTGGAGTGCTCATTTGCATGTCAATTTCCAGAGTGCTTCTCCAACTTTTCCCCACGCCATAGTGATGCTTTTGTATCTCTTCTGCCTGGGAACAAACAGAGGGGAAGGGCCCAAAGTGGGTCAGCACAGTGTCCTGGCACTTCCTTGGCTGAGTCTTTGCCCGAGGGGTGGAAGCCAGACTGTTACTCCTCTCTGGCCCCTCAGATCCCCTCAGCAGCCCTACAGAGCTGGGAGGTCTGCTCTCTTTATTGAGGTTTCAAGCGAGCAGGCACCTGACCATGGGAATGTTCCCGCCCTGGGTCACAGGCCTTATGCAAGTGTCTCTGGTGGGAGGCTAATGATCTCTACTCGCCTCGTTCTGACCATCTTTCTCTTTAACCCGTCACTTGCCTGTCCACATCACTAGCCGGGAATAATAAATGTGGCAGGTAGGTGGCAGGAGAAAAGTAGGATTTCTTTTCCTTTGGGACAGCAGCCAGGTCCTGTCATTATAGTAAATCAACTGTAACTATCCTGCAGCACTATCATAAAACGGGCGAATGAAAACATTTTTTCTCCATCAAAAGATTCTTTGAAGTTATGTTCTCTGGCTGAATCTCATAGAAGAGTGTACAGGAAACAACGTTCTGTATATGTTGATTTGGCCCCAGTCTTCCTGTCACGCAGGGAAGTTCTCTATGTTATAGTCACAAAAGCCGTGTCCGGTCACATTTTAAAAGACCCCAACCTCAGCCATTTCCCCTGGGATGCACATACCACAGATTTTAACAGATGACGCTTGTCTGCCAGTTCAGTTATTGTTATGAGGGTGCTGCAGAAGTGGCATATTGCACACTGAATTCCAAATAGTTTTCCCCATCGCCTGACATTCTGTATATTAAAACAATATTATTAAAATCACATTAATTTTATCTTAGTAAATTTTTAATGTGCAGTTATAAGGTAATCAGGGAAATTTTATTATACAGTGCATGCACGTATATGTTATAGCGATAAATCCTAGCCTGCTAAAAAGAAAAATAATAATAGCTCAGAGAGGTTTCAGTCATGAAGGTGAGTTTGAAACATGTGCATGCTCCCAGCAGAACTTTGAAGCAGATGCTCCAAAAGCTCTGTGGGGTAAGGCTGGCTTATGACCTGAGAACCTCGGCACTTTGACCTCACGTCTGGATTTTGGAATAGCTGGCCACCTGATGATCTAAATTATATATCTATAATGCACAGACAGAAAAGGAGATTTTGTTCATAAAATACGTTAAACCTTTTCCAACTTATTATTGGATCCCGAAAGCATTTCCAATTGGCTTCCATCACTGTCTTATGGAAGCCTAGAATAAATAAGAATTACTATTAACGTTAACCCCTCAGAATTTCCTGGGGACACTCAGCCAATAGCGCAATGACCTGAGGCCAATCCCCACACTCGGGGCTTTTTTCCCTTTCCTTTTTCTTTCATTTTCAAGGGGTTCCTTGTCTGGGTGTTTCTCCCATTATTAGCAAGATGCCCTGGTGAGGCTAAGCCATTTCTCAGTTGTCTAGCACATGGTGAAAGGGTTGGAGAATGTTGTCCTGGCCTGATAAACGAGATTAGACAATTATTTTGGTGATTTTAACATCCGTCCTTGCCTGAAGCTCTTCTAACTCTGGTGAATAAGAAGCTATGAAATTCACAAATTACACTCTTTTAATTCAGAATAACAAAAGCAAGATCTCAAGCCTACCGGTGGTTCCTTGCTGGCTCTCCCCATTCACAAACTTCTTGGATCTAAAACTTCTTACCCTCAACCTTGGCTCTACTCTGGATCTGAAATATAGGGACTACTGATGTCCCTGTATCTTATTTTTCAATTGAAGATTGGAATTGGTGTTCTGCTAGCAAATTTTGCCTTTGCCAGCAAAGGCTGAAAGTTGTTAAATCGAGTCTCATTGTGTTAGTAACTTCCTATCTCACATTAGTAGAGATTAAATTCGCTAATGTAATATGAAAATCACTAACATAAAATGAGTGCAAATAAAAATCAAAATCTCCACAGACCTCCTAAAGGTGATGCTGCATGTGTAAACATACCTCTCCAGCGATTTGCTCTCGCTAACAAGTGTGTCAGAGTTGCCACTTCCATTTACCTTAAATGTACTCCAGGCTGGGCTGGGGTGAGGGATATATGTGCATGTGTGTGTGTGTGTTAGGGTGGGTAGCAGAGGGGTCTCCCAAAATCACAGGTGTGGTAAATATCAACCATCCCACATGTCTGCGGGGCTATTTAAGTCTTGAAGGACAGGCTTATTTTCTTCCTCCTTTTATTCAGTGAACTGGAAAGAGAATGGGTTTGTGTCATTAGAATAGCCAAGCTGGAGTTCCAGCTCTTCTGTTCATTAGCTAGCAGTGAACCTTTCTGGGCCTCGGTTTTCTTATCTATAAAATATTATCCTCCCACCATAGGGCGCTTGTGAGAAGCACACAAATAATGGCCGTGAAAGCACTTCTTAAACTGTAAAGTCCTTTGCAGGTGTTATGGTATCAGCCCCTCCTACCTTTACAACTGCTGATACCAATTCAGCCACAAGGTCACCCTAAACTCTCGTCCTCCTAGTTATTTTTTTCAGAGGGTGGCTCTGTTCTCCAGATGGTGGGGGGATGGAGGGTGGGGGTGGGAAATAGCGGAGAGTAGGAATTCACTTCCTGGCATCCTGTGATAGTATTCATCAGGCTTTGGGGTGGGACAGTATTTCCTCTAAATTTGAAATAGCTAGAATTTATCTTATAAGAAGCTGATTAACTTCCTATTCATGAACAACCACCTTTCTCCAGGGGACAATGACTGACTTACGCACACAGGGTATGCTTTGGTGCCATTTGTAGAAATAAAGCCGCTCTTTTTGTGAACAGAAAAGAGCTTCAGTCATGCGCCAAAGGCAGACAGAAGAATGGAACGTGAAAGCCACTTGGGTGTTTTGGAGCATTGTCTACTAATTCAATCAATAAATATATGGGGGTAAAACTGTCTTATTTGGAATTTTCAATCAAGAACACATCTGATCCCTCAGTATTCCTACCAATGAGGCCAATTTTATTGTCCTTATTTTATGACTGGAGAAAATAAAATACCGAGGAGCTCAGGTCTAACAGTGGCAGAAGATCAACTAGTCTCTACAATGACCAAGCCCTAGTCTCGGTTAATCCTACATAAGAAACAGAGTCTGGGCAACCACATCCCGTTTGCCAAGCACTGGAGAGACGTGTTCAGGTGATTTAGGCTTTTCTTTCTCCTTTCTGAGATGGATTGCTCTCTGCCTGCTTTAGCTGAATTTTTACTTGCTGGGAGATTTCAAAATTTCCTGGTTACGGCCCCCCTCTACCTCCCCACCCCCCCATGTATCTGTGTTTTCTAGACTCTCAGGCTCTCCCATGACTCAAATACCCTTAAATAATTCTTTTTCATCAACTAGTTTTGCCATCTTGCTTTTCATCTTTCTCTTCCAGGTTGTTATTAAGACAGAAGAAAGCTGTTATCTGCATTTTTCCCTGGGCTCCCCACAATTAACCTTTCTGCAGGAAAAAAAAAAAAAAACCCAAAACAGCCTTTTCTTCCTACTCATTGCTTTCCATCTCTTAACTAGTTTTTAAGATGTAACAGAATTTTAACACTTGCCCCATGGTTACCAATTTAGCTTAACAGCCTCTTGCAAGGATTATTTTCTTTTCTCTCTTTATTTTAAAGTCCTTTGAAAGTCGGAAGGCATCACACCCACCAGTTATCTCTTTTAGCCATGGTTCTGGGGACTCCTTCAAAAAGGCTCCAGAGCTTCTGAGCCTTCTCCAATTTGCCCTGATGCCGCTACTGCAGTCTTTCTTTCTGGAATGCCACATTGCTCATTGAGAGGTGAGCCCTGAGCTCATTGTCCCAAGGCTGGGTATCTGCTGGGACACCTGCCTACTCTGGAGCTACAGCCGCTGCCACCACTGTTATCACAGATGATGTGTTGTGTGTGGACAGCTTTTTTTTTGCAGTGGGGGGTACGGGGAAGCTGCTCTAGGACTTGCCAAGTGAGGTCCATCAGCCCCTGATGAGGTAATAAAATGCAATTTCGATTGAAGCCGTCTTCGATGTGCCTGTCTCCAGGACGCAGCTTCACCTTCACCACCAAAAGTGAACTTTCCCTCACCACCCCTGGGGCCAGAAATTTACACATTGTGCTCTGTGCCACAGCACACAGGCCAAGTGATAAATTTAACTGTGCTCCAAGTATGCCTGGACTGCTCCTAATACCCTGACCCACGGCTGTCTTTCCTCCAGGCCTCCTTCTCATGGGAGAGTTGTAGGAAGGCTGATCATCTGCCTTGATGTCTTTGTTCTTTGAATTTATTCTTCCTTTTCCTGGTCTCCATCTTGCCTGCTCAAGTCTGTGTTCCTTTCCACTAGCTTCACTTGGGTGGGAGTTCTCTCTTTTAAACCATGCTTTTCCACCCGACTGCATCGCTGAGATCTGAACCATACAGGGTTTTCTTTCTCGCCGTATCACTTCCTTTTTCGTTGCTGTTATGGGACAGGTGCAGAGAGTCTTCCTGTAATCAGGTATTCCTCAGCCGCCTTCATGCTGATTCTACGGATTTTAATTTGCTAACGTTTCCCTTCAGGCAGTTTCCAACATCCAGTTCCTAGGTCTTATGCAGCACTGAGTACACTGTTGGCACTCAACAAATATTAAATAATCATCATCCTCCTTTTGAAAAAAGAGAGGGGGGTGGGAGAAGAAAAAGAAAAAGAAACCAGCCGCTCTTGAATTCTACTTGTCAAAATAGAACTATTTGTGTTCAAGTCCTCGCTCCACCGTGTCCAACCTAATTATGCCGAGGTCAATTTTGTTTTGCAGCTCAACAGCACATACTGTCTAAATCAGAATCAACTCCTCTGCTCCTCAGAAATAAATATATTCTGCCTTATTAATCATCTTGGCTTAGGAGCAAGAGACTGATTTGAGTACCCACAATCTGCTAGACTGTACCAAGTATGTGATATAAATGTTATCACTTCTCCAAGTTTACACTGTTTGGACAGGAGGAATTGAGGATAAATGATATATTATTTTAATGAGTGGTATTATTTAAATGGAGCTATTTCATTGCTATTCCTAAAACTATTTTCTTAATAAAAGCCTTTCTCTATAATAAACCAACAGGCTGCCGTACACTCTTTTTGTCCCAAGTGAGTTCTCACTTCCCTCCCGGTCCTTAGGCTTAAGAGGCACTGAGAGGTCGTAGTTGGGGAGAAGGCTCCGGAACCAGCTGCTTAGGGCAGATATCTAGCTTTATCACTCGCCGGGTGTGTAAACTTTGGGTGAATTCCTTGACTTCCCTGAGCCTCGGGTCCAGCGCATCTGGAGATGATATTAAGAATAGTACCCACTCCTAGGGTTATTGTGAAGATCAAAAAAGTTAATATAGTACTTTGAACAATGCTCGGCACATACTAAGTGCTCGGCAAATGTTAGCCATTATTGTTTGGATTTCGTATTTAAAGCCACATAGCAAGTTCCTTTTTATTCTCTTTACTCCTCCCACTCAGGTGCCCTAGCATCCACTTTATGGGACATTTCTATCTTCTCGGATTATGGGGAAGACATGGGGTTTCTTATCGATTAGGCTTGGGTCCAAATTCTCCTTCTCCCACTTTTAGGGGTTGGACAAATTACTTTAATTATTCTGATTTTCAGTTTGCTCGGTTGTGAAAATGGGGTTCACACTACCTTACCCGGCGATTGTAAAGATCGGTCGTAGGCATGTCATGGACAGTCCACACATGACAGTTCCACTCTCTCTTTCCACCACTGAATTTCTTTGCCGCGTATGGACTTACTGGGCCTCTGCTGATGTACAGAGACCCTGTACTAGCTCAGATTTTGATGTCAAGATGAGATTTAAAAAATGCAGAAGCCCAAGAGGACTGAAGAAAGGAGGGAAGCTTTTATATACTGAAGGCTCTCCCAACCGCAATGCTAATGTTATCCCAGGATTTGTCATACGTGAATGAAAAGGGTTCTGTGACCACAGAGCCTCCCCTAGCAGTTCTACGTGTACAGAAGTGGAGGATTTAGGCTAATAACACATTACTGTATCCTCAGAGAATGCATTTTTCATTGGTCATTCACTTCATTTTTCACTTGCTATTTTTCATTACGGTATTAAACTGTGTGATAAATGAAAGGTAGAGGAACTTGACAGATGATTTGATTTCCGCCCTTGTCAGATTATTTGGCTTCGTTTCCTTATGAAAATAGAAGGCAGGCCCTGTAAAATTGTTCTTGTGGATTTGTTTTTCAGCACGTGTTTCCCGCCACTGCCATATCTAATCCATCTATTTACCTATGATTCAGTTACGGATTGTATCCCTCAGGAGCCTGGATACATATTGACAAAGTTTTCTATTTGCTACAGTGAGTCGTGTCTAAGGAACATTCCACATGCGCTCCCAATTCTTTTTCTACAGAGCTTCTCCAGATCCTGTATTATTAAAGGGGCTTCAATTATAGCGTATCCACAAAAGACACAGACTTTGCAACAAAAAGAAGTCTGTCCATTCTTCTGTTTAAATACAGCAGCAGATTTTGCCTCCCTCTTGGTAATGCGGAAAGGATAAATACAATATTGAGCAATATTCTGTCATTTATGGGCTGCCAAAGCCAGGGTTAGCAACGTAGCTATTCATCTGAACACTTGCAAAACTTTATTAAAACATATTATTGTGTGTGCTTCTGGGGGATAAAAAAGGAATCTATGAACTCTGTTGATGCTGTTAACTTCATAAATAATCACACCGCCCTAGGAAGACAAAGCTGCAAAGAAAGGAAGAAAGGAAGAAAAGATGTTCGACCTCCTTTTTTTTTTTCCTTCTCCTGGTGGGCAATAAAAAGATTCCAAGATAGATCATGTGTTTATCTGTCTTGCTGCAGCTTTCAGCAAAACTGGTGATATGACAAAAATGAACCCTAAGTAGCAGCTTCGCTTAGACAACAAATAAAAGAGAGTCTCTTTTAGTTCGGGCAGCTTTAAAGAAAATGGAAGAGATGCAGTAAATCCTTAAACTTAATAATGGAGTTAACTGTGAGGTGATAAAGGAGACAGGTGATGAAGAAATGGTTTATGAGCCACCTGCCTTAAAGTGCACCCACGTTTTCAAGTGTGCAAGCACGGCGAAGCTGCTCCACTTTTCCTCTTCTTTCTATCCAAAGCTTGCAAGTAATCTCAGGATTTTATAAAAGCCTTTCCTTCTAAACTCCCCATTAAGCAGCATTCAAAAATGCGTGCTGAAAGTGTCAGTTATTAGCCTTGGTGCACGTCAAGCCCCTGTCTCCCTCCTGTTAATGTGAGCAGTTACTCTGCTCTTGACCTATTAAAACTTTGTTCGCTATTATACTTGCTGGCAAGCTAGTCATGTGGAAAGGTGTTGAGGAAATGAGCCAATGTGTTTCCCAGGTGATATAAACACTTTATCAAGCTGATCCCTGCCATGTTATGTAAACTATACCAAGTAGCATTCATTTTAAACAAAGAGATAAACAGATCTAATATGCTTCAGGGCATCATGCTTTATGCGTGAACTTTTTATTTTTATATTTGAGTTTTTTCTTTTTTTTAAATACACTCCATTGTAGTGGAGAAGTAAAATAATGTCTTAACCACAGCCATAGCTACAAATCCAGTTTCTAGGTTCTGAGTGTGATCTGTTCAGTTAATCCCATGTTAACTTTTAAAGATCGTTCTTAAATAATTAATTTTAAACTAAAAATCTATTAATAGTTGTCATAAGAACTTAAAAGTTAAGTTCTCTGTAGTAAGTAATCTGTAGAGATAAATATTATATGTACATACATTATTTACATAATTATATATTTATATAATGTATGTACATTATAATTTATACAACTTCAAAACTTATATTAGCCATCTAATTTTTCACTTCAACTGGTCATCACGAGCCTCCATTATTTTTTTTTTCTAGAAATCCGCTAGATTTTGTTGAACATTTATGTGCAAGGTAATGGGCCATAATATGGGGTTTTACTTTGTGCTTTTCTACGGGGCTTTCTTTCATCCTCACATGATCCTTTGAAGTGGCATTATTATATCAATTTTACAGATAAAGATATTGAGGCTTAGAACACAAAATAACTTGTCCAAGGTTACCCAGCTCTGAGACAAGATTCAAAGTCATTCGTGTCTGACTTTAGAGTCCTGCCCTTGATACAGAGTGCTGGAGGAGAACAAGAGCTATAAGGTCAGAGTGTACATTGCCTGGCATCTAGAAAGTTCTCATTGGTTATTTGTTGCTAATATTATCGTTGTTAATTTTATTATGACGGATTACTGCCTCCCATACACGATAGTTTAGATTTTTAACTATAATTTCTTAATCTAGAAAGTAAGTCCGCTGATCATGGAAGAAATAAGGCTAGGAGAATTTGTTAATGTTATAATACTATTCATTAAAACATACATCTTTTGCCCATAGGTTTTGTAAGGTCTATATTAAATAGTAGAGGAATTCTCCTATTCCAACCCTGAAACATCCCCCCTCTACAATGCAGTTTCCAAAGAAAATAAGTTAACTCAGGATGGCATTTATATTACATTATCTACTGTATTAAACAGAAAGTCCTAACTCAGAAAGTTTGATACATATGAGGCCATATAGTGTGACTTACACCTTCTAGTTTAAGTGGAAATTTAGGGGTTGATACTTTGTACATGGAAAAATCAACCAATATTCAGTGAAAGAAGACAAGGTACATCGACTCCCATCCATGACTTCCTCGATCCCAATTTGCAAGAGTTGTGATACGATTAGTCTGCCCTTCAGGAATAAGAGTTAAGATGCGGTCTCTATCTCTTTCTCCACCACATGTTCTCCCTCACCTCCCCAACACGCATCTAGAACAGGAGATGGCAAATGACAAGTTACTTTCAAAAAGATCCAAATTCTCGTGGATTAGCTAACCGACTGAATGTCAGGAGTCTTCTAGGTTGTACGTAGCACAGTCATGCTGACCAGGAGAACCAAACAGCTCTCTGGATTCAGCATCACTTTACTTTCCTCACATGGACACAAATTCTGTTTTTTGGTTTCCTTATTTGATAAGTAAGGGCTATTAACCTCACAAAGTATTGCTATTGGTGATATATTTATAGAATAATTTGTTAGGATTATTTGCATCTGCACTGAAATTGGTTTTGAATTCTTTCCAACTGGAGAGATCCATCAAAAGGACTAAAAATGAGTAAAAATGAGTATGTTCCACATACAACAGAAAGCCACTTTCCCACTAAACGCATTTTTGGCTGAATTCCCTGCTTCTTTATATAGCCAAGATAATTCTGCCCAAGGGACAGGGATAACTATTGATATTGAGTGACAGCAGGAACTAGATGACCAATACAGTTTGCATGTTTGAAGAGAATTTGAAAGAATATGACAATTAGCATGAGGACATCCTTTCTAGAGAGCTACTTCTGAAAGGGGCTGAAAATATTCCTTTTAAATACTCCTTTCCAGAAAGTCCTCCTGTGTTTATTTTTGCTTCTCCTCTAGAAGGCTGAACAGTTTGATAATCTTTCTTCCTACCGTAATACCTTGATTTCGTCTTGTTTCTTCTACACAGTTGTTTCCAATTTCCTTCTCTTACTAGATTTTAAGATCCTTGAGGGCAGGTACCATTTCTTTTTCATCTTTCTGTCTTTCAAAGCATCTGGTAGAGATCTTTGTACACAGAATTTGGGTTGAATACATAAACAAATTAATGAACTAATCACACATTGTACCTCATGGGTAGAGACCGACTCAGCAGGAGCACTAAATATACTCAACGAATGCTTGCATGAATGAATAAATGAATGAATGAATGAGTGAATGAATGAATAAGCAAATAAGTGAATAAACAGGCCTTTACAGAGCTGCTGCAGTACGCTCTTGGTAGAAATCAATGAGACAAAAGGCAGCTGGGAGCGGAGCTGTGTCTAAATACCACGTATTTAGTGGATGCCATATCCACTGTTCTCTAAGAAAAATTAAAACAATTCAGTGACATGAATGAAAAGCCAGATGTAAAGATGATGAAGGAGTCTAATCCCTAGTCTCGTTTGGAATCAGGGTCCAGTTTGAGAATTTGAGCAAACTCTTTTGGCAAGAACAATGCACTTTTGTTCATACCTACAGTTCCATATTCAGTGTTCCTTTTGACATGGGATGACCAAACAATCCCTAGGTCAGCAATCTTCGCTTCAATAAGTTTAATAAGAACTTTGAAGGTTTAAATCAGGAGATCGATGATCAGGAAAAATTATTTATTTCTCTGTTTGCAGTTTTCTCATTTGTAAAATGGAAATAATATACTCCTAACGTCACGAGATTGTTTTGGAACTCAAATGAGCAAACATGATCACGTATCTGAAAATACTTGGAAAACTGTAAAACTGCATATTTATAAAGGGTTTTGCAATGATTATGCTCCTTACGCTGGGGCAGTGTAAGTATTTCACTCTTCGTGTCAGCTACTTCCATTCACTTTTCCTCCACCCTTTGTTTCACTGACTCTTTCATATTCTTTGTTTAGATAGGTGCCTCCCCTATGAGCCTTTAAGCTCTGTCAAGGCCGGAATTGTGATTTTATTTGTCTTTTTGTCTCTTCTTTCTTCAGATTCTAGCACAGTGCTTTATATGTAATTGACAAGTAAATAACATTTAGAGATATATTTTGGATAGAAGCTAAGTCTCCCACGTTGGCTTAAATATGGAGGGAATGACTTGCAGGGAGGTTCAAATATATAAGTGGATTGGTCAGACTTCATTTCAATAAAAAAACACATTCGGAAGCGCACTTGTTTTTTCTAAGTCCTGGATACAATCACCGTCTAGAGAAGGAGTGATTTATTAAGTAGCTAAACCATTCTCACTGCTGTAGGATAAGCTTTTCAGCCTTTACCTCCATTTGTGAGCAACTAAAAATCAAAGAACTAATAAAATCCAATCACCCAGAACTTCTTCCTGTAGACAGACTGAATTATAACTTTTTAATTTAGGCAGGTAAAGAATTATTACAGTAGGACACTAGGGCAAGAATGTGTTAATAAAATCATCCTCTCTGCCTTTTCATTTAAAATAATCCCTTGAGCTGATTAAATGAAATATCACTTGTTTAATAACTGACAGAACATTATTTTTAAGCACAAATGTTTTGCATATCTTCACTTCGCATTTTTAATTCCAGGCACAGAAGGGTGGAGGCACTGACATCACACAGAGGGAGTCGGGCTCTGCGCTCGGATGCAGTTTGCCCTGTCATCGTGGCATCTATAATTTAGTGTGAAGCAGCGAGGTAGACAGAGCATTATCATTAGAAACCATTCTGAACAGGGATATAAAACACAGTCGCAATAACACTTGTCAGAAAGGTGACTCCAGTCAGAACTCATATCCACGAGTTTCAAGATAAATGCTGACACGGCAGCCATCCTACAAAGACTATTATTGCTTAAGAAAAAAAACAAAAACAAAACCCAAACCCCCAAACAAAGCAAACCCATGAACCTTCCCCAGAGTGAACAAGTTAGTGTGAAGTTTGCATCTGGGGTGGCATAAACTTTCCGTGATTTACAGCAAACATATCCCTTCCCTACTTGGATAAGGTATTTTATGATGCCAGAGAGGAAGGATCCAATAGCATTTTGGGTTTAATGATGTTAAGCTATTTGGAATTCTTTCCCCCCTGTTATTTGGAATATATGAGCTGTGCCCCTAAAACAGGTCATTAGCTGTTCGTGGACGGGTTCATCGCCTCACCCACAGGACTGCTCAGCTGGTGCTTGCATTTTCCCCGTCTTCTACATATAGAAAAATTTCTCTGACTTGGTACTAGGCTATGATTTAATAACGCTGTTCTTCTGACTTCGTAAGCTGTGAAACCTCGGTGAAAAATCCCAAATCTGAATTACAGTTCTAATTACTCCAGCTCAAGCAAAGAGTTTCAGCATTGAAAGTTCTATTAGTGCCCGTTTCACACTGAGCGCTATTTGTTGCCAGAGGTCACAGGGCTGCATCCTGATTCACTGTCTCCTTTTCCACAAATGCAGCCGCTTTCCTGGTGCCCTTTCTGTCTGCAAGACTGGAAGAGCTAACTGCTCGGTGATTTAGTGCAAATTTTTCCTGAGCTTCCAGAACGTAAGAGAGTGCATTTCAGTTTAGGAAAAATGGATCTATTATACATGAAAATTTACAGTTTAGCGGTGTTTTCATTACAAAAGGATTCACTGTGATATAAAAGTATATTTAAAAATTATTTCTTTCCCTTGATTACTTGATTTTAATTAGTGATATTTTAAATAAGTTATTGATTACTCCCATTTTTAAATGTTTAATATTATTTTCTAACAATTAAAAACATTAAAAGTTAAAGCAGGCATGTGATTTAAAAAATGTTCGAACAGTATGGAAGGTTCTACAATGAAAACAAGCTTTCCTTCCAACTCTGACCCCAAATTTCCTAGGATCTCTCCCAGAGGCAGTTTCTACGTGTCCCCACTTTCTTATATATCTGTGCAGAGATGTTTTATGCATTCGCTAGTACATTTGTCTGCAGTTACTCTCTCGGTGTGCAAATGATAGCAACCTATATATGTTGGTCTGTCCCTTGGCTCATTTTTTTTTTTTTTTTTAGCTTAATAGCTTGGAACCTGTGCCATATTTGAATATATATATCTTCAATATCCTTTATAATGGCAGTATAGTATTTTAGTCCATGGGTATAATTCAGCTAAGTCCCATTACAGATTAATTATAGACCCATCCTATTTATTTTTGTAATAGTGAAAAAGTTACACTGAATATTCTTACATATGTTTTTTTTTTCTCTGTAAAGGATTATTTTGAAAAGGAAATTCTATTAGAATAGATAAGGTTCCTTTGTGAAACCTGTCTGAGGAAAGGAATTTAAAGCTAACATTTAGGGTAGGAGACCACCAATTCAGAATGACCTGAAAAGCAAGATGGATGTGGACACTTAAAATCATGAGAAAATATTTTTTAAGTTCTAAAAATGTGATTTATCTTCTTTGGAGAATAAAATTCTTTTGCAACATAAGATATTCCCATAGTGACCTGTGAACAGCTTCTGAGGGCCGGAGAGGCAGCAACCTTTAATGAGATCTATCTCTTGAAGCAAGTTAAACTTCAATGAATGAAATCACCAAGATTTTACCTCTTCCTTTTAACCCATTTCCCATTTGCCCTGAGAATACTCCCTGGCGGCACTTGGGGCTGAAGCGTTTACCCCGAGATAACTTGTGGATTACATTCCTAACCTCACTGCTAAAGTCTGCCATGAAATATCACGTTTTTATTATTATTTTTGCATTGCTCTAGTATATTGATAGTCTTTGGAAACAAATGACATCATTCTATTTACAGCATTCTGCTTTTAGAAGTGGTATTTCCATTTACAAAATTTAGTAATTCTCGATCGCTGAAAATGTCAAATCTTAGAAAACATAGCATTCCTATGTGTGATATTAAATGAATGCTGGCAGTGAGCCGTACTTTTTTTCCTAAATGGGAAACGGGTTAAAGAGCATAGAAACCCCAGTTTCATGGCAAATGCCACAATTTCTTACTTATGTAATTAAAAACAACTTCCTTTTGTGCTACTTTCTAATCAAAAAGACAATAAAAACACTTACTATCTCTCTTCTGGACATTCTGGGCATCGACTCTGTTATGTCACTTAGCACCTTGTAGTTCTTTCTAGTCCTATGATTGTGAGTGACGGCTCTGTAACTTGTCATTTACCATCTTGGCACACCACGAGAACCCTAGCACCTCAAGGGGAGCTCTGGTGTGGCCTTCAGAGATAGTGGGGTTCACGAGTTGCAAAAGGAGTCTCTACTCAAAGTACAGTAGAAAGAAGACATTCTTCTTAAGTAATAAGCATAAGTTCTTCCAGAATGGAAAGTTCTCGTAGTCACTTATAATTGTACCCATTTTAAAGAAATACACATTGAGAGAAAAAAACAGTATGCCTAATCACACTGCCTATGCTAGGCTGAAGAACTAACTATACAATTCCCTAACAAGTTTAGCAAATCTCTCACTAAAATGTTATTTACCACCATTAATAGATCCAAATAATAAAGAAATCAGTATACTGTTGAGAATAACAGGATAATTCTACTGTTTTGGGTACATGGACATGTGATTGATGTGATTGTTCATGAAGCTTTAGTAAGTCAGCGGGTAAGTTACAATTTTAAGGCATATTTCTCCACAATCACTTTGGGTATCTGTTACTGTGCTTTTCCATGATCACTTGAGAAGACTGACTAAGGTTCAATCTGATCTGGCTAATTTTAGAGAATGAGTTAGTTGCTTGTTTCATTAGCATATTATTAAAGACTGTATTAATTGCGTTAATGCCATAAACACATTGACTTCAACTTCTCCCTATGTCTCATAATTAAGTTATGTGTCAAAAAAAAGAAGACAAGTTTTTCTGAGTTGAAGAATAAATAATAAAAAACTTGTTCAATCTAATACTGATCACTCCAAAACAAAGTTTATCCAACCCCCTGGATGATCTCTTGAGTAAGTTCTAGCTATATGAGTCAAAAATGCCTGGGCAAATTTGGACCTCAGAGAAGCTGAACAGGACTGCTGTCTGATAGACACGGGAAGCAGGTTTATAAAGATAACAGAGATGGCTCAGAAGTTTCAGTAATGTAACCAGGCATCAGGATATCGAGGGGTAGTGACAAGAATCTTCATTTTGAACAACATTCTCCTGCATTCTAAAGTCCCAGAACTCTGGACCCAGAATAGCAGTAGCTGACTTCATAAACATGAAGTGGAAGAAAGACAAAGCTTTGTAAAGTCCAGAAAAGACTCATCACTGACTATATCACTAAAAAAAGAAACGTAGACTGTAAGCTCATAAATTTGCAGAGAAAATAGCCCTTAGGAGAGTAACTTGGTGTCCCAAGTTGATTTGTGTAACTCAAAAATAGGCAATGCTTTTGTAGCACATGTTTGGCAGATTCTAGATGCGAGGGTAACTCCTCAACTCCTCCTCCCTGAACAAATCATCCTGAAGTCCTATACATTATATATGAAACAAAACCAATAAACAAAACATACTGAATTTTCTTGCTGGCAACGAGGAGTTTGGGTTTACAGCAAATGTACTTTCCTTCCCTGGCAGCAAACTAAATTACGTACAGATTAAGTTAGGTGGAGGAATAAATTTCATCAAAACCGTGTTGGATAATCTAACTTGGATGTTGAAGTCAATAGCAGCTGCTATGGATATGGTATTAGAGTGTAAAAATCCAAGAGACCAGTGTTCACTTAAAAAAACAGAAAAATAATGAGATAACCACAAAAGACTTCTGCTGCACTCTTTACCTAATGAGTTTCTCTAATAAGCTGTTTAAAACACTTTAGGTTTTAAAAGCACTTTCATATTATGTCTCTGATGCCCTCAACAACCCTGTGAGTAAATACTAGTTTCACTTTGTGGGGAAGGAAGGTAGCTCAAAGTGCTGAAATACATACTTAAGGCGAGCCAGCTAGTAGAGATGGAATCTGGAGTGGAAAAGGGGTTTTTCTCTCCTGGTGGTTTTCTCTCTTTCTGTGATGCCACAACCGTCTCATTAAAGGACTTCATTCACTTAGCACATAGTAGGTATTGATGAATGCTGAACAAATTAACAAATTACCAGTGACGTGTTACATAATCACCAGGAATAGGGATGAAGCAGTTGGGGAGTTACGAGAAAAGAGTATTAATTGGAGGAATATGAAAAGTTATCACTGCTATTAGCAAATAATTTTGGTATTCTCCTTTCATCATGAAATTGAGATAGAGACTTTAAAAAAAACTGTTGTAAGGATACCCACTTATTTTTTCAGGGTATTCTCCTTTCATCATGAAATTGAGATAGAGACTTTAAAAAAAACTGTTGTAAGGATACCCACTTCACATTTCCTAAGTAAGAAGAAGAAGGCAATGTTTCTTCTTTGAGAGGAATACAGTTAACTCCCCAGCAGTAATCTTATGGAAGCCATTTTTTGAAACAACATAAGGGTAACTCTGTATTAAGCACTACTTAATTTATGCAAGAGAACTTCATAATTAAAATGGCAGGCTTGAATCTTTGCTTTAATCATCAGCTAGAGTTTTAGTCCATTTTGAAAGTATAAAAAGGGATTGTGTGGCAATCAATTCCTTTTATTTGTTCTTTCTTTTGTCTTTGTCACTTATGTAGAAATAGAAAACAAATTATAGCTACCCTATAGCTCTCACAAGTCAGAATAATTTAGTTTCAATAGACTTGGCGATACTGTTTAAACCTTGAAAGTTAATAAACATGGATTTGTAGAATTAAAAATATTGAACTACTGGAGTGCTACCAACTCACAAAATTAAAGTTTTATAACCCAAAGTCGAAGACTGTATTCTACAGTTTAAATATTTCATATCTGACATTTTCCAACTTGACAATGTGAAGTCTGATTTTGATTTTTCAATCCAATATGAGTTTGGGAGTTTAATTCAAAATCAAGATAAAACCATTTCTGAGACTATCTTCTCTTTCTCTTGTTTCCTTCTTACTATGCGGTGTATTTTTTTTTCTTCACTTTGAGAAACAAACTTTTCCAGCTAACGGTATTGTACATATACTGGATAATGCTCCAATGAGAAATTAACCAGTGTCCATGTATTGCTAAAGGGTAAAAACCTTGGAAATACTCTCTAATGTGGTTAGTATATGACGAAATTTACCTATAAATTCTGTTAAAAGAAAGTGCTTTTTTAATTTTTTAAATACTGTGAACTACTACAGAAGCTCCCCAGAGGTGACCATCTGCAAGCAGAAACAAGAGTTGAGTCATGTGGTTCTGTGAGGTCTTCCCTAAAGAACTTCAAGGTACAGGCAGTGACTTTTCATGCTATGGAGGTACTTCTGTTGGTTGGACAGCCAACCAACAGATAGGGTGGTAGGATTCCTTGTGACTCAAACTCAGTGGCCAGACCAACAATCTTTTTCTTTGCAAGGCCTTTGGAATCTATTAGAGGCATTATGTACATCCCAAAGACACTTCTACAGGGAGAAATAAATGATCTGAAAAGGCCTTCAGGCCTTTTACATAGAAAGACAATGTACTTCAAAGGATTTCTCACTTAGGTGGTCTTGCTCTTTCAGAGTGTCTGGTAGAAGGATGTTTTTTGACTGTAAGGAAATTGGATACACATCAATACAGCTTAATGTTCAAGTTGGATATGTAGAAAGAAATGGAGACCTCCACATAAATGTTGGTACCTTCTTATGAGGGCTTTAGCTGTGACCAAGGAATGTTCGTGTTTGTTAGCCACGTGTAAAATGAAGGGCAGGTCTACCTCTGAGCACACTGTAAGTTATGACAGATCTTTGACATCCTAATAGCCTTCCCCGTTTTCGTTTCTCACCTAGAATACAGATGGGAAGAGCCCTCTACCTAGACAATCTCGCCAGGATAGGAAGCATTAAACCCAAATTCTCTCCTAAGATCCTGTTGCCAAATTTAAAACTTTGGGCAGGGGGCGGGGGACTTTCTTGGCTGTAGTTTAATTAAGACTGATGGAACACGAACTCCGAGTGAGCAAGGATCTCCTTAGATCCACTTTGTTGTCAAATTCACTTTCTGAGTAAATGGAGAGACTAACACATATCATTTTTTAGATAATGTTTTAATATCCTGCATTGAATAAAACTTTTTTTAATCAAGTTACAATGGTAGCACAGAACTCCACAAGGGGCTGGGGGGCTGCAGATGGCTGCATTTACTCTAAATGTTCAAGCTTGACTGACCCATTTCATCAGCACTGTCAGAGCCTTGCGCTGATACATGTTGACAACATTTAATCTTAAAAAATTGAAAGAAATGAATTAATATGCAAATTTCATCAGCTTTGTAATAAAAATGTCCTTGGAAAAAAACAGTGAACATGACCCCTGAGGAATTGTGTGAATTATCCCAGCTCAATTCTTTAAGTTAGTCAGAGGTACGCGAGTCCACAAGGAAATCAGTGCAGATTTGACTTGGAAATAATTATGATGAAGAACAAAACACAAGCAGGTTGAATAAATGTAACAACTTGGGAAAAAGTCTTAGTCCTGTTTGTTATTCACTTTGAATTAACAGGATTAGGTTTGGTTTTTGAAAATAAAGGAACACCACCGTGTAATTTTAACACCTAAGTAATGTGAAAACAATATTTTCTTAACTATTAATTTTAGTGCATATTAAAAATCACATTTGACAAATCAGGTCTTTTTGGGGTGATAGAAGAGAGTGCAGCTTTTTGGCAAAAGAGAGGTTGTAAGAAATTCTTATATTTAGACCATGGTTTATACAGGAGTTTTGAATTGATCATTTTGACAGAAATGTGTGGTCAATTCACTGCTAATGCAAGTAAGACTGACTGATTTTTGGCTGATACTTAAGTGACTAGTTATTTCATTGAATTTAATGAAATTGATGGGATCGTGTAAACACAGTCTCTCGATGTGAGTCTGATTTATAATAACCTCCTCATGGGCGTGTGGATGCTCGATGTTGAATGACAAATTTAGTCCCGGAAAGCAGTCATCTAGTTGGGTGTGCAGCCGTACGATAGGAAGCGATAATGGGGGTTGGCCATAACTACTGAATACTTCTTTGTAAAAGTTCAAGGTTTTTAATGTCCCCAAAGGAGATCTGAATGTTAACAAAGGAGCCTCAACTATTAAAACAATACCAAACCAGAAAACTGATATCAATAACAGCTTCTCAGAGGTCAAATGAATTATGAATGATTTGAGGATAGACAACATTTGCTTTTTGCAGGTAAATTCTTATTAATTTAAATAGATGTATAAACATTAAGAAAAGACATGTGATTTTCACTTCAACCCTTTGCATCTTTGTGCCACAGGCCAGAACTGTTTTCTCTGTCACCTTAGCACAACGAATCCATCTAAGCTCTGGGGGCCTGAAAGGCTTTGCCATTGGTTTAGCCTTTACTCTGGGCACTGCTGATTTCATCTAGGTGACGTCTACACAAATTAAATTCAAGCTCTTTTTTAAGACATACGTACACTTTCAATGCTGGTTTAAAAAAAAAATTCACACCAAAAACTGACAGTCTCACATAAAGACCCCAAATAGGAGTTTGTTAACAATCTGAAAAACTCCACATGGTCTTTTAGAGGATCTGAAGTCTTATAACTTTCCTGATTTCATCTACCCTTGGAAGACTAAGGCACTATAATACAGACTTTGCCCAACCATATTAATCTCCTCTGTTAGCTTTTGTGGTTCTCTACAAAAGGCTTTTAAGTTTCTCCTTTCTTTCTTAATCTACCATCAGTAAAATCCCACTTTTATAGTGCCCTTTGCACCTGCTTGCATAAAATGAATAACCCAACAGTTTAATTATGCACTATTCTATCGGTTGGGAAGTGATATAAAGTTGCAGATGGAAAAAAGAATAAAACCCTTTTTTTGGTATCCAAAATTAATATATGTCAAGCTCAGGGTAAATCTTAATCTTTTCGAAACATTTTTCTAAAATAGATGTTCTTTTATCATCTGGCATATCAAGACCCGTTGGAGGGAGGGAATGAAAAAAAAAAAGGCATTTGGTTAACATGCTGCAGAACAGCACTCTCTTTTCCACCTCACTTCAGGCTGTTCTTGAAAGATCTGAACAGTTGTATAATAATGAAAAATGGGCAATACTTGTGGGGCATTGCCTGCGCTCACATACCTCCGCCCACGCATTCATCATTCTGCAGGTATTGTCAGTGAAAGTTTAATTGCATAAACACTCTGTAACTGTCCTGTCATATTTCTTGTCAGTCTGGATTCCCTCTCCGGGCTCACTATCTCACAAACCTATAATTGAATTGCTACCAAATCACAAGAGTTCCCCCCACCCCCCCAAATAAAATCTTTATGAATAGAATTTGTTTCCTATCAGCAGATTTGACAAATTGTGCCAGAGGAAGGGCTCTGGTGATAATTTTTGAGTTTATTCTCAACCTAACTATTTGCTGAATGCTCTTATCTATTTTAAAAAAGTTTTTTAAAGCCCCGATGGGGGATAGGGGGTGCATCTAACAATCCTAAGGGGGCTCTGTGGTAATAATTCTGCAGGGCCCAAGGAAGCCAGTGGAAAATCAGGAAGATTATCTTTGCCCTACTGTGAAACAGCAGCATTGGTAAATTAAAAACATCTGAATTAATTCAGAATTAAACTGGGGATCTGTCAAAGCTAACATTTCACCAAACTACGTGAATTCTTAGTTATGAGGTATCAAGTACCCAGTTTAGTCAAGCGTTTATTCCATTAAACTTTCACTTCGTTTCTCCTCGCACCAAACCTTTTGGTGATCATTACTTTTGTATAAGCTCTGAGCAGCCAGATCCTTTGACAGATTTTTAGGACCACGAACAAATGAAAATTAATCAAAGGCATGACATGCAATTTACTAAATATGTGATCATGAAATTTTAATGCATTTACAATATTATCAAAGTATTCATAGTTTCCAAAAACAAATACAACAGAACGTATCTGATGTGGAATGAGGATTATCTTTTGTTTTGTCTTTGTTTCATTTTACACTTTTGTAAACTGTATCCCCAGCCTACCTCCCAGTTTCACAGTATGAACTCTCAGTAAAGGTCCGAATACCAGCCATTCTCTTTTAAAATTCTATTGGTGATATGGGCATGAAATATGGCTCCTGGCGAATAACTCTTAAATGGGACCGGCTTCACCCTGATTGACAACTGTCTGATTGTTTATGCTTTTTAAATGTGTTTATCAAAACCATGTAGGATTGATGGGTGTTTCTGGATGAAGTTATGTTTTTGCAACAAACTTAATTTAGGACTAAGGTTAAGGCTTAGGATAAATGAGTACATTAGATGATTAAAGAACATTTGTCTTGTGGGACATTTAAGTCATTTATTTATGACACTTAAAAACAAGCTAGGAGAGAAAGCACCATGGGTTTAACAAATCAGTTTTATACAAATGTTAAACTAAAACTAATGACTTTTTTAATGGAACTCCAAGATATGCCAGTTTACTAAATATCCAGAGGCAGAATCAAATGCGCCATGGAGTAAACAAGATGAAAAAATATTGGATTTTTTTTCATCTACTCAATGCCATAAATATATGTGCATATGTATACCCATGTGTACCTTCTTCCAAAGGTTTTTCCTTTTTTTAATTGCAATTGCTCCTTTACTTGAGGACCTGTCTTCTGTCTCTCTTTAAAATGCTCTCTTTTATTTTAAGTAGTAGAACGAAGATTTTCTGATGGTGTAAGAATTTGGACTATTGTACTACAGTGTGCTGGGTATGATAAAGTACCTTGTCAGGGGCGACTAGATGGCTCAGGGGATTGGTAATGGGATATATAGAGCCTTTCACCCACAGGTCACTGGCTTGAATTTTGTCCAGGTTGGCAGTGACTAAAAGTCATTAACATCTCATGACTGCTTCGTGGCCTATGTGAAATGAGTTTGTTTGTTTGTTTGTTTGTTTGTTTATGTCCATAAATAGTACCTATGGCCAGGGCATCTGGGTACCTCTCTTGCTTTTACAGAAGCATTCCACCAAACCTACCAACCCTTGCTCTGTTTAATAAAGAGATGGCTGGGCACAGGAGAGTAGACTTTTAATTCTTTATGATGTCACCAGTTTACCATTGCTGTTCCTGGTGTTTTTATTTGAAGAGCATATCCTCTGACAGTGAGAGGTGTTGACTGGCAGACTGATATTTTTACCAAAGGCATGTGATATATTTTAACAAACCATAAAGAGGAACAGCTTTGAACCCTAGGAGAATTTAAATCTTAATATTTCACGATCAATAGCATATGTAATTTTGTAATTTTCAAAATTTCCAGATTTTTATTACCAACGGATAAAAAAGTGAGAGTGGACAGATGGCATCATCAATACTAATTATGTGAAAGCTTGAGATTTGCATAATTTCTAGAATATTAACCATTAGCTCCTGGCTAAAGACTGACCACAAGGTACATTCCTACCTTTTTCTATTATCTTAGTTCCAAATCATCATTTCTTCCTTTTGTAAGGCCTCTTAACAATTCTTCTCAAGGTTCACTCACTCACTTCTGGATTAATGAAATGGCCTCTTGAATGGGTTTCTTTGCTTCCAGTCTGCTCTACTCAATACATCCTGCACATTCTTGCAAAAGGATCAGGTACTAAGTCCAGTGAACGTAAGTTATCTGTGGACAGGAATCAGCATAATAGCAGGGAGACTATTCTAACAAACAGAGTTGCCTAGGAAGGTCAGAGAATGTCCTCCGCTGGTGGTCTCAGGTAAGGGTTGGATAGCTGTTGTAGATGGACATTGAGGAGCAGCTTGGGGGATTTAAGAGTAGAAAATCTAGGGCCAGGCTGCTTGGATTCAAATCCTAGGTTCTCCATCTAGTAACAATGTGCTTTTTCCCAAGATTTAAAGAAATTGTTCTTCATCTGTAAAATGGGGAAAAATAATGGCACCTTCACAGTTATTTGTGAGAAATGAATGAGGCAGTGAATACCAAAGACTTAGCAGAGTGTCTGACACTTGGTGACCATTTAGTGACTATCAGTAGTTATGCTGTATAAGGGATTCAAGAATCCAGAGGTAACTGTATCATATGACCCTTCAGGGAGGATCCTTCCAAATTCAAAATTTTATTTGTGATAAAATAATGTTTTCATTAGGTCACTGTTCTGTTTAATGAGTTATACTGAGAACTTATCACACCAATCTCAGATGCTTTCCCCTGGCACTCCAGCTCCTCCAAGATCGGCTCCATCCTTAATAAGCATGCATCTTTGCTTCCACGAGGAAGACGGCTCCTTCCTGCCTCCCAAATACAGCAACTTCATTCTCACTATGCTTCTTGGGATGAGTCTCCAGATGATTGTCTCTACCTCTTTGCTCTTAGGTTGGTTTTATGCAAGGCATGCAAGTCGTCCCTTCTCATCAAAGCCACCCACAGTCATTGAGTCTCTCCCTGATTTCTTACACCACTTGCCATTTTATGCCTCCGTCGAGATAGCAGCACTATCGTTCTTTTTTCTCTGTTTGTTGATTGTGTATGAATCTTCTACTGATGATGATCAGTTTTCTAAGGGCAGATGTCATAGCTTCTACCCCCTGCGTTCTCTGCGAGCATCTAGCAAAGTGCTCAAAACAAAAGAAATCGTAGGGCCACAGTCTACTCTGGCGTGGGGTTAGCCTTTTACCATCTCTAATTTTGATTTGGGGTCATTTTGAGAAACAAATTACTTAAAATCTGCTCACTTTAAAAATTGAACCATATAGGTAAAACATAATAAAAATTATGTATTAACATCATTAATGTTATTAGAGTATTTGCAGTAAGTTATACCTTGAGTAGAAAAGGCTGAGTCAATACATTTTCCAATGCTACAGCATTTTCTGAATTTCAGTTAGTGAAATCAGCCCTGTATAAGTGAAAGGGAAGCAGTTTGGGGGCATCTCCCGTTCAGAATACTCCTATAGAGCCAGAAAGATCAATAGTCAGAGGAACTAATATTCCTGTGAACTTATCACATAGCAGGCATTTTTTAGGCTAATTAACCCCTAAAACCCTTGACAATGTGTACCAAAGTACCTGACAGTCATGTTCCATGTCAAGGCAACTTCCTCCCAAAGCAACTTTCCTGGGCTGTTAATTTCAGGGTTGAAGTTTAAAAACTGAGATAGTTCTGCCAAGATTGTTAACAGCAGTGGCCTATAATATAATCCTCGTACACCACAGTGCTCTGATCGTCATCATCACACTTCTGCACTGTATTAATGACCTGTCTCCCTCACATGACGGTCAGCTCCTGGAAGGCAAGAAACTTCATCTCTGTTTTCCCAGTGCTTCGTATGTCTGACTCATGCCAGACATATACTCAATGGTTACTGAATAGTCTAGACAATCTCTCTTATCAGGTGGGCCTAGATCCTGAATGAGAATTCACTTTGGTTAATAACAACTTGAGAAAAGACCCAAGTTCTTCCCTCTCTCAAGCTAGTATTGTCAACTAACAGAAGTTAGGTGATGTTTCCTGTGGGTTCTAAGAAATCATAATTGTGTTTCATGAGCAGATGTCTCCAGGAGGATACCTCCTGATGAGCTCCACTGTTTGTGCTCTTTTTCCATCTCATGCCTGCCTTGAGAGACTGGTTCTGAAAGGAAGAGCCTGGAGAAGGTACACAGAGCCTGACCCAGTGTTGGCCAGGCAGAGCGGGGACCAAATCCACAGAGACCATTGTGGCTGTGCTCCTGGCTGAAGGGGCATGCAGCTAATGGGGACCAAGAGACTCAAGGCTGAATGTTGCCTAGAATTGACTCAGATGCTACTGTTCACTGTCATATAAAGAGTTTCAAAGAAAGGATGAAAGCAGAGGAATGGATTAGATAGAGAATTTTGGTTCCAAGTGAGAGACTATATATTGTTCAAAAAGATATTTTAGCCCAATGAAATATGTACATAATGGGATAGCAGGTTTCTCTCTGGACTTCTGGAACCCTTTGGAGTCAATCCCTCTGGTTCAATTCCTACCACAGTCCTATCTCTTTTCTCCATCTAGTTCCTAGGCTTCCCACCTACTCTGACCCTAATCTTGGCTGCTAATCTCACCTGTGTGGTTTGGGGCAAGCCACCTGGAATTTCCATCACTTTTCCCCCATCTGTAAAATAAGGATACCACATTGACCTGCCTCCAAGGGAGAGGGTGTGAATTAACTCCTGTAATTAGTAGTTTCTGTGCTCTGCATACACCAAGGAGGATATGACTGCCAACCATGATCATAGTGGCATGAATATGCTTTGCTTCTAAAGCTATACTCAAGAATAACTGCTTGGCAAAGAGCTGACAACCGAAAGTTGAAAACTTTACACAGAAGCAATATTTCCAGTATTTTCCCCAAGCAATCATGAGTAAATTGCTCACTAGGGGTGGAAATGGTTTCCAGCCAGTTCTGCCTTTTCTGATCTGTGCACCCTGCAAAGCTCAGTCAATGCCAGGTAACTGATCCTTCGTAAGTCTGCTGTTTAGTGCAGAGGAAGAATTCAGAATGGTATAATTTAAACAGGGATAAAATTTCTGTGCAGTGGTATGTATTAAAAGCAAATAACTTGGCTTTGTTCAAGACAAGAGTTATAGAAATAGAATCTATAATTTTTAATTATCTAATGACAAAGAGAGCCACATTTTTTAAAAAAATAGAGAACAGGTCATCCATTAACAATTTGTCTTGGGTTTCATTGTAGAAACTCTGAAAATGTACCCCTTATCACCACAGGTAAAGGAAAGCCAAAATTATGACCTAGAAAGCTATATAAAACAACTGTTAAAAATAATGGGGTTAAAACATTGATTTTCTAAACCTTCAATAGAAGACTTAGTAAAAAAAAAAAAAAAAAAAGCTACCTAAAAAACCGAGGAGCCCTATGGGT
>NW_006431925.1:7034037-7042246 GCF_000325575.1 Pteropus alecto | reverse complement strand
AAAAAAAAAAAAAAAAATGCTACATATAAACCGAGTGAGCCTATTGTGTATTCTGACAAGACTCGTGCTTCTATTATCGAGCAAACCATTTGCTACCCTGTAAATACCATTATATTTATATAAAAGATGCACTTTTTTGAGTTGCAACCTCTGTGATCTAAATTTTGGAAAGGAAAGTTAGTTTTTGAATGGCATGCAGCACTATGCTGAGATCCAACATCTTCTCTGGGAACAAAAGGGAAGCTGCCCTTCTGTAGCTATGTCAGTCACCAACTCGGATTTTCTCGGGTCAGGGTGTCAAGCCCCAAAGGATGCCTTGCGCTGCAGCTGTGCATTCTGGGAGCTGGCCTGGAAGGGCGGAGCTCAGGTACTGGGCCAGCAGAGCCTGGTGGGAAGAAGAGATTTTACCTTACTTTTTTCAGCTCCCTCAGGCAAGATCCTAGAAATACAAGATTGCTTTGTAAATGTTCTCACTGTACAGAGACAAGCACGCAAAAGCATGAGCATACGCACAAAAAGGTGATAAGTGTGCCTGGGCCTTGCATACCAGAAGAGAACACTGGAAAATATTCCCTTCTCTGGCAGTTCCAAGTGATCTTGTTTAGCTTAGTTGGGTATAAAGGTGACATTTAAGAACAGCCTACTTTCTGCATGAAAAAAATGGTATTGCATCTTTTTTGAGGCAAAAGCAGCATTCTGAGTTTTGCAAGAGAGTCCACGTAATAGCACTGGCTTATTTTTGGAGTATGTGTGTCATCTTCATTCAGGAGTGGCAAAAGGTAATTTCTATTTCATTTCCAAATAACGATGACATAGCTAAGGGAAATAATTTTGCAGATATAATTTTTGGATAAAAGCTGAGTTTATGCCTAACTGATGATCCCTTTGAGTTATGGAAAGATTGGTTTTTGTTAGGCTGCTTTCTGACTATTAGATTTGCCACATTCATGTGCACGTGGGTATTAACAGGAGGCCGGCCAGTTTGGGGTAATCATGAACTTGCCTGGATCGTTGCTACAGCTCCAGTAGAAAGGCATTTCCTAGTCAATCTATCAGAGGTAACCGTGGTACGTTATCCAATGGATTTATCTTTGCTTATATTGTGTGAATATGGAAAGGAATTCAATGTGTTTACAGTTTGACAAACATTCAACATAAATTATACATTTTATTTTCATTTATTTATTGGGGACTATAGAAAGCAGGAATTTCATTGCATATAAACTGCCATTCAGATGGAAGAATTAGCATTTTCCTGAAAAGGTACACTAATTGTAAAAACAAAATTCACTTCTACCTCAAGTGAGTCACTATGATTTTGTATTGAGTTTTTAAAAGGCAAAAGTAGAGGGCAGCTCACCCCAGTGACTGTACAGTTTGTATTTTAGACTTCCAGTGCATCCAATATTGTCATCAAGAATATCAAGTGTAATAAATCTCCTGTCATTTGACAACTTGAACGTTGTAGTTACCACACTATTTATATCTGAAAGAACTCAGCCTGATCTTTTAGCATTAGCATGCAGAGCCTTCTCCATGATATTATCTTACCATATAATGACTCCAAAAATCTCACAGAGATTAATGGTGATAACATAATTCCAGAAAGTTGCCACTCTATATGTAGAAATATATTGGCAATAAAAACCAGTCACTGTGTGCCTTTCCTCAGTAGGGGATCTCTCACTTTTCTTTGATTTTTAAAGGCTTCAGATCAATAACTGGAGTGACATTATTAACAGCTCCCTCAACACCTTGGCCAGCACTAATATTAAATCCATTACACCTTCTGTTTGACATTTGCAGTACAGCAGAAAGTGCTGTAGATACAGTCACATTGTCTGGGGACTGGGGTTGGATGTGGGGTTAGTAAGATGGTCTTCCTTGCCTGACTTCTAAATTCATTTCATTGATAGGAAACTTGAACCAATATTAAAAAAAAAAAAAAAATCACAGAACCCTACTCCTTCGACAACCCTATATTAAATGGTAAATAATTCACCCATAAAAGTACAAGTGTATCTCATATCTGAGCAGTTTTTGAAACAAAATGTTGATCTGATCTTTAGATAAATTTTTATATTCTTTACTGTTATTCCTAAACATTTATTCCTCTAATTATATCACTTGTGAAAATTGTCTAATTTCAGAATTGAGTTCCTATAGAATCAGGAGCTGATCAAATTTACCATAGCACAGAGGCATATGTAGAAAATGCAGATCATTTCCATTCAGGCAAGTACTCAGCTGCTTTAATTTCGTTAACTTTAAAATATTCAGGACATAGAGTAGGTGTAATAGTATAAAGATCATACTACCACCGTGATTATCTTCACCGCCCCCCCATAACAAGCTAGACCTGCCTGAAACTTTAGACAAAACACAATAACCTCATTTTAGACAACAAATGGTTAACCATGCTGCTGTAGTTATTCTTCACCAAAAGTACTGTCTCATACATTTTGCTAAATTGTCTAAATCCTGGTGCAGTATTGATTTCTCCCTCTACGAGCTCGTACCCATTCAATAAGTTGCAAGAACCTCTTGTCCTGGCTGAATTCCCTGCAAAGCAGGATCCAGGTACGTTCCTCCTAACAGTGGTCCTACAGCTGGGGGCTGACTGTTAGCTAGTGGGAAACAAACCACTGGAGACAGAAAGGAAATTTTATGTTAAAGTGAGAAACATGACAGAGAAAGTTGCCTGTAAGATCAAGTGGAAAAGCAGGCTACCAGAAGCATGTATGTTATGATCTTATTTTAGCCAAAAAACCAAAAAACTCCCACTCTGTTCCTGTATGTATCTAGGAACAGAAACAATCTAGGAGGATAGATATATAATATATACACACGAGTAGTGGGATGTTGGTTTTTATTCTTTGTTTTCTGTATTCTTTTTGATTTTTTAATGCTTTTTTTATGAGCATGAATTAATTTTATAATTGGAAAAAAACAACTGGAGTAAAACAACAATTTTATGACCTCACCTAAAGAATTTTACTCTCTGCTTTCAAAATAGGGAGATGTTAAAAGTTCCTCCAGAATTTCTTGAAGGAGCTGCTTTTCTGTTTATTAAGCATTTAAAAAAAATGTGGCACCAAAATTTATTAAAAGAAGAGGATAGCACTCATAATTACAGAATCCTTAGATTCTGTAGCACCCAAGATTACAGAATCCTTAGACGTAATGAAAAGGTATATATAGATCTATGAAAAGACAACAAGCCATCCGGACATCATGTTCCAGAGGCTCTGTGCTCCTGTAGCCCGCATGACAGGACAGGGCCGTCTCTTCTAAAATGTTTGGGTCGACCCCTAAACTGGCATGTTCGAACTTTGTAATTTTTTAAACAAGGTCACCCATTTATTTTTCTTATGCCTGCCTTAAGATTTCTCCGAAAGGAATATCATATTATTAAACTATTAATAGATGTGCATACATATAAAATATTGATATGGGTTTGCTGTCCAGTCAACACATATATATATATATATTTTTTTTTTCTCATTACCTTGAAACTGGTTCAAGACAAGATAGTCACAGGGCCGGCATTTCAAAGAAACAGAATTCCTATTATGGCACAGTATCACTGCCTCTTAGGCTGGTTTAGTCACTTATTTCCTTTTATTATAATGCCAAATGTTATTTGGATTCCAGCCATTTAGTAATGCTACACTGAACACATCAGGGCTTCTGAAAAATTTCATACCTACTAGTCCCTTCATTTTCATAATCACCACATATTGATATCCCTTTCCCAACCAAATTACACTACTGTTTAAAAAAAGAATCTGTTTTACCAGAGTTTAAAAGATTATGATGTAATGAACAACAGTCTTCGAAAATGTTCTTTCGTGTTATTAAGAATTAGGAAATCTTGTTAAAATTCTTTTAGCTTTTAAGAAACATAAGCAGCTTTGGGATGTAGTGCCTGACATGAACTTTTAAGTAATTCCCCTGGAGCAATGATCTGCATTAGTAGAGATATTTAGTTAAAAGGTAGCACCCTACACTGCTTTTCTGTATTTGAACAGTCAATCTAATTGCCTTTTCGAGCCAAAGACTGAAAATAACCCACACGACATACTTTTAAAGCAAAGTAAGTTCTCTAATGGTGAGAGGGACACTCTCCATCAAGGAAGAGAAACCCTTCTCTAGCGATTGTTGCTAAGGAGCCCAAGTTGTTAAAAAATGTAGAAGCAGAGTTTTCAATTTTACTAGTTAAGATGGCTCAAAGAAGGCTGCGAAGGCAGGGGAAAGAAACCCAGGTAAATTTTCAATCGCACTTCAATGTTAAATGACAGAGTAACTTTAAAGGAGATATGTTATTCTAAAATCCAGAATTTAAGGACTCTCAGCGAGGACTGAGTTCTCACAGTGCACCTAGACTTTTGTGCATACTGGTGCTTCACAGAAGGCATGGGGTTTATCCGAGTTCTTACACTCAATCCTAAACCAGTTTGATTTTGACTCGAGCTTAAGATATCCTAGTAGAACTGGTTTACGGGCCATGGATTTTTTTCCCCCTCTCTATCAAAGTCTCTTCTGAGCGACAAATCACCCTTAGCGTGTTTGTGGAGACATCAAACTCAATATGAATCAACAGTGTGAACTGGCTGCTGAGAGGATCTAATTCAACCTTAGGCTGCATTAACAGAAGTATAGTCGCTTAGACTGAGAAAGGTGACAGTTCTTCTGCTTTGTACTAGTCGGAACACATCTAGAGGGCTGCACTCAGTTCTTAGAACCATATTTTCGAGGATCACCGACAAACTGAAACACAGCCGGGAAGGGCAGTGAGGGTCTTAGGAAAGTGCCATTGAATAATGGTTGTGGAATTAGGGCTGTTTGACCTGGGAAGGAGGGTGGGAGGAAGGGAGGACTTGGTGTACCTGACTTCATATATTTGAGAGGGGAGGATGGAGTAAATGTGAAATGTGGTCCCAGAGGGCAGAGCTTGGATCAGAGCGGGGAATTTAAGGCAAAGAAGACTCTGGCTCCGAATTAGGGATAACTTTGTATTAGAACTGCTCGACAATGGAGTGGGAAGCCCGTACATTAGCTTACTATCAGGAGCAAGTTCCAGCAGAGACTTGCTTATCTGTTGGTTTTGCTCTAAAGAGATGGCTGCATAGGTTGGATAAAAGGATTGTTGAAGATCCTTCTTAACTTGAGAGTTTGTGATTCAGGGAAACAAAGCCCCCTTTTCCAAGGCCTTGGTTCATACAAAGGTTTATAAACTTGAATTCTTACACTGCGTGTTTAAAAGTCATGAGCAGCCCAGGTTCCCCAATCCAACTTCGGAATGAAAAGAAAAGAAAACTATTTTCGTGTGCTGCTTCTCAAATATGCCCAGAGGTGAACATCTAATGAGTAAGAAAGCAGTTCCAGCAATCTCACTGACATATCTATTCGGTAAAGTCAGTGAGCTAGGGTATTAGAATATGTGACCCTCCTTCCCCAACAAAATTTTCATTTTTATATGGTAAAGGTTAGTCTTAAATATTCTTTTCTCATGCATGGGGCTCACTGGAGAAGGATGTTCATCAATGCTACAGGATCATGCCCTACAAGCTGCAGCTAACTTAAATGAGGAAACACAGATTGATTCTAGATGGAGTATTTCCAAAAGAGGCAAATATGTTTTCCCTTCTGTGTGAGCAAACACACCGTGATTATTTCTAAGCAGGTCAAATTAAAGTATTTTCTTAGAAGTATGTAGAATTATTTTAATGGTAATCTGTAGGTAGGTTTTTCCATTTTTCTTTCTATAAAATGCGTTTGTGGTATGAATCCGTTTTCAAACAACATATCAGGTAAAGTATAAGCATTTTAAAGTGCAAAAATAATTTCCTAAGTAAGCAAATAAAACTTTGCACTTCAAATCAGGCCTTGATTCATTAAAAATCTTAAACTTCTCATGAGAAAAATTAACATTTAAACCACTGCTGCTTGGCCAAGCACTCCACCACACAAGAATATGAAATATCTCCTCTAAAAAAGTACAAAAAGGACAAAACCACAAATGTGGAACTTCAATTAATTTAAAGCCCCAATCAGCAAAGAATAAATCCTTCGCAGATCTAATTACCAGCGCTCTCGGAAGACCCAGGCCGACCAGCCAATCTTCCCCGTGTTTGAACAGCTTGATGAACTAGGGGACTGATGGATATCAAGTCATTTTGTTTAATTTATAAATGGATTTTCCCCTAATACTTAAATTATCATCAGTACAACACAATGAAAATGGGAACATTCTGAATGCAAAGTCTATAAGAGTCCTGGAAGGAATCCCAATGAGGAATGTCACCTCTGTTCATTCCTCTATACAATTGATCTAATTAAATACTGAGGGTGGAAAGGCAGTTTAAAATGTAGCCATTTCTGTTTTCTTTTTAGCCTTAATTTATCTGTTCACATCTTCCAAGTACTTTCTGATGCTTAAAAAAGAAACCGAGATTTCTGAAAGTCCCTAATACTTTTAATTCTCCACGAGCCAATATGCAAAAAGTCTCTGCGATAGATTTTGCTGAATAATAAACAAATGCATTACATTTAGCCACGGTGACAATAAAAGGAAGAGGGCTTTCCGAACCTGAGCCTTTTCCCTCCAGTAATTTGACAGAGAAACTAAAGGAACTCGTGCCTTCCACATGTATTGTTCAACTGAAATTAGATCTCTGGATTATACTTATTAAAATGTCTCCTTATTTTCAAATCTCTTCCTTATTTAATTACTGCGCAGGACAGAAAGCTGCATGGAATTGTTAAATACCATTAGACCTATTTATAGTCTCTTCACACTGGCAACTTGAGTGCAATCATTGGCAAAGGTCCTGTCTACCAACCCACACGTTGGGACTGCAATTCCCACCTGGCTCAGGGGTCTCCGACTGGGAGGAGGAAGATGCTGAGCTGGCTCCGTCCTCAGTGGTGCCCTGTGAGAGGAGACCCCGCCCAGGCGGAAGCTTCATGCCCAGCTGCTCTGCCATCTCCACGTGGTCCCCGGGGTGGACATAGTCAAAGACGCTACTGCCTGTCAGCTCCACCTAGAGGGGGGAAGAGAAAGAGTGAGAAAGAAAGGTGTCACAAGCTTTCCATTTTCAAATTCAGCTCCACTGTGATTCAGAGTCTGAGCAGGAAAGGAAATAAATGCAGCCTCCAGACACAATCTTGGTTCTAAGTCTTTATCCTCAAATGCCTAAGGATTCTTGAAAATGAAAGAGAAAGATTTTTTTTGACATGTATTTATTTAGCAATTGTTTAGGCCAGTCCTTTTCTCATACACTGTTATTTTCATAAAGCCAAAACATTCTGTGATATGTGGATGAGTCTGCCTCGAGTTTAGCTGTTTTATCCTCCACATCATCAAATGCTGGCCTGCATGTTTGGTGTCAACCAGATGATTGACTGAATTCTACACTTTTCTCATTGAGAAGTTTGGGCTTTGTATAAAAGTAGCCAGAGACAGCAGATGAGTATTTTGCTTAAAGTACACAGATTTCCAAGATGCATATTTATACATATCAGCTTATTTTTATGTAAATTTAAATGGGAGAAGTGCTGCTTACAAATATATGCAAAGGCATAATGTTTTCATTAAATATTACTCATTAGCTCTGTAATCATATGGAGAATTTTCCATGCAAAAGAGGTCAGCTGGGGTCTGAAGCAGCCATTTTTTTTCTGCTAGTATCAGCTTGTTTTGCCTCCAACCTAATAAAATTCATGGTACAAATCTCCTTGAGGGCTTTAAAAAATGTTTTATTTTGTATACTCTTTGTATTAGGCTGACTTAAAGGTAGAGAATGAATAAGAAATATGAGAAGAGGGTCAGCTTGAAATGGAGGCACTGCCTATTTCGATGCTGTCAAGCATGGCCCCTGTCTGGGTCCCGTGCTCTCTATGAGGGCAGAAGTTGCTGGTAAGGATCGGCCTTACTTCTGATGCTATAACTCTTAACTCCTTCCCAGAATAGCAATAATGCTCCTAAAAGAGTGTAGTTGGATTACAGGTACTATGACAGGGAGAGATGTGGCAACAGAATGAGAAAAAGCTCTTTCCTGGGTCACTAATGGGTTTCCCAGTCCTCTGGAATTTAATGGTCTCAAGCCGGCTATGGGGTGCCACAGAAACTGCCAGAAGTTCAGTTTATCACAAGTTTTTAAAAACCCCTTCCTACCACACCTGTCTTTCCTGTGTAATTTGCAGT
>NW_006431925.1:7005675-7033997 GCF_000325575.1 Pteropus alecto | reverse complement strand
CAAGAAGGCAGGCTGGTGGTGGGTGAACTGTCACAGAGAGCATCATACCCAGAGTAATTATTATCCCCAGAACTCCAGTCCCAGTAAAATGATCGCATCTACTCCCGACACCATTTGATTAAAATCTTAACAGGCTACACATCTTCAACATCTATCAATTAACAGAGGTATAGCCAGAAAAATGGGAGGCTAAATTCAGTTTGGCTAATAGCTATTCCTGAAAAAGGCTCGCATAACTTTTACCGAAAATGAGGTACTTTCTCTCTGCTATTAAATTACACTCTCCTACTGTATTACCCGACTACCGACTCTATCATTTTACAATAACTATTTTCTCCATTTGATATTGTTACAGAGCGTAAATCAGAATTCATAAGTGATCAGTTCCGACCCTCTGGGAGGGAGGGATTACATGGAAATAATCCCTTTAATGTGCTCCTTGCCTCTAAGCATTTCACACAGCAGTAAATGGGTAAGCTGACTTTGAGCAATTAAGAAATTAAATGAAACTAATAAAATGTGTGTTTTAATATTTCTTGATGGTTATTTTGTTTGGGGATTAGTGCATATGAGGAAGTCACTCTCATTTTGCATGGAGTCCAAGTGCAGCACTTTAATAAATATTTCTGTCACTTTTCTCAAACTCCGAGTCTTTCTTTAATACTGAAATGTGCCTTTTGGCACAGAGCACAGATTGTGATAAGATGACAACACAGGTGGGAGATACAATAGACTTTTAGGGGTGCTGGTTATTGAATATTCATGTAAAGCAGTCTTACGGAGAGGCAGAGTAGGTCTCTAGCTCTGTAGCCTAATTTGCTTGGATGCGTAGGCATTTCCCTTCTACAAAGTAATGTCCGGAGGATAGCACATCTAAAGTAAGACTGAGTCACAATGTGCCATGTCATAGTTTGGCATAGTGACAATTTTCTCCTCTGGTGACCTCAAGGGATCCTGAACTAAGATAGTCTTAAGCTGAATATTGTATGGGAAGGTTGGCACTGAGAGTTTGACCCTATCATAGTCATCATGTATGTATTGTAGTCAAGGTCACATGGTGCAGGGAAAAGCACAAAATAACTGGAGTCATAACCTGACTTGGCGATCAGACACTTTTCCTCCTCTGCTGTGTGACTGTGGACAGTGTAACCTCTACAGGCTTCAGTAGCCTCTTCTGAAAGGGGTTAGTGTTGCTGCTCTGCAGGACTCTGGGACAGGGGGCACCACTCTATGTGGATGGCGCCCCCTTGAGTGCCACTCCATTGGAATGGTACAAGGCAGCAGCCTGAGAGCTGGGATGAAAACAAAATTTGCTTTGCCTGCCTCACAGCCTAATTTTGAAAATCCAATAAGACCATGCACGAGAAATCACTTTGTGAGAAATAAGCACTACAACATGCCTGCTGTTGTCACTGCTGTTTGGTGGATGACACACAGACATGTATGTGCCTGTGTAACTTTGGCGAGGAGTTCTTAGGGTTTGTGTGGTCACTTTGGGACATCACTTTAATCAGCAGGGAGTGCAGCAGAGGTGATGCATGCTTAGAGCTTCAGCTACAACAATAACAATATTAGCAGCTACCTACGACCATGTATACGTACTTTTCATACTCTTCTTTGATTAATCCTCAAAAGAGTCTTTTGAACTGGTATAATCATCCTGATTTTACATCATCACATCTTACATTTATCACTTTCTACATTTCTCATGCTGTTTTCACTTCACTTGGTTCAATTTTAGAGCTAGCAAAGACCTTTAAAACCATCCATTAATACCTCCCTATTTAATAGGTGAAAACTTTATAGTTCTGAGAAGTTTCAGGGCTTATTCAAGTTTACCTAGATATTTAGTGGTAGAAGCAGGATTGTAAGCTCACTGGCTAATGCTCAGTTCACTACTTTTCTCACTAAACCCTTGTCTGATTTGTTTCTTTGGTTTAGTATACCTGCTTTAGTACCTACTTTTGTCCCAAGAGCACAATGGTAAAGCATCCTTAGCCCAAGGAGTTGCCAGGCCACCTGCCCTCAGCCTTCTTCCTCCATGGTGCTCATTGTTCTCCCCTGAATAAAAGTGAAGCTAAAGGATAGAGGAGCTCAGGCTTCTGGTCAAGATGGCAACGTAGGTAAATGTTATTCTCACCTCCTCCCATGACCTCATCAAAATGACAATAAATTATAGAACAGCCATCATTGAGAACCACCTGAAGACTAGCTGAACAGAAGTCCTATAACTAAGGATATAAGGAAGCCACACTGAGACTGGTTGTAGGGGTGGAGACACAGAATGGGCCAGTCCCACACTAACAGTGTGGCGATGAAGAATCGGGAGGGATGTCTTGGCTGTGGAGGTCTTCTCTAAGGAGCAAGGGGTTCCAGCCCCACATCAGGCTCCCCAGCCCAGGGAAGTGCTGGGAAGAAGAGTACCATAACGTCTGGCTGTGAAAATCAGCAGGGATTGCATCCCAGTGAGACAGAGGGCTGCTGGAGTACCTAGCATCCCTCTTAAAGGGCCCATGCAAGGACTTTACTTGCTCACAAACTCACTCACTCTAGGCTCTAGTGCAGGGGCAGCAGCTCAAAAAGTGCCAGGGACATATAGGAAGTAACCAAATTGACTAACTTCGGGGCAAGAACTGGGGGGGCGGGGAGGAGGAGCAAGGGCTGGAGCAACTTTCTGAAATTGGGAGTGCTGGCAGGTGTCACTGAACCTTTGTTGAGTCCTCCTCCCACTCAGCCAACCTGGCACAGGCAGACACAAAATCTGTGCTCTCTATCGACCTGGCTAACAGTGTTCACCCCATCCTGGTGATTCCCCGTGACCTGACCCCACCCAATTTGTGTGCCCCCTGAACTACTTCCAGTGGCTTTTCCACACAGAGGCTTGCCTAGATTTACATTGTGGACTTTCCTAAAATTTCTCAAAGGTCCACATACCCCAAACAAGCAGTGGCTGGCCTCGGAATATTCTGTACTCTTGCTAAGTAGCCCCAATCCTGGCACAAGTAGTGAACGGTCTCAACTTGCATTGTAACAGCCATCAGGTAGCCCCAAGTCTGGCATAAGAGGGGGCCAATCTTGGTTCAGAATGTAGCTTCAACTAAATGGTCACAAGCGGCACAAGTGGCAGCTGGCCTCAGCTCACATCCTGGTGCCCACCAAAGGGTCTCAAGCCTGGCACTCGTAGCAGTCAGCTTCAGTTCATATCGTTGCCTCTCCCAAGTGCCTGTAAGCCCAGCACAAGTGGCAACCAACAGAAGATCACTTTGTAACTCCTACTAATTGGCTGCGGGCTAGACACACGTGGTAGTAGAACTGGGCCTACACCAGAGCCCATTCCAGAGGCTCCAGAATCAACACACCTGGTAACCAGCTTCAGACCACACTAGAGCACCAACCAACCACCTGCAGAAATGACATAACTATAAGACGAACTCAGCTGGCACCAGAGCCCTGCTAAAGTGACTCCTGCTCCAGGGGATCATTCCCACACAACTCATATGGTATAGTCATAGCCAGCTCTTATAGCCAGTCGGCCTGATGGTCGGTCTCACTCACTGACACGCCAATAGCAATCAAGGCTCAATTACAATAGGAAGGCACACACAACTCACACTTGGAGCGCCTGCTTCAGGTGACCAGGGAGACTGTCCCCAGATACCTGCCATATAAGTCCACTCTGCCAAGACTGAGAGACAGAGCAGATCTACCTAATACATAGGAACAAACACCAGGAGGCAGCCAAAATGAAGAAGCAAAGAAACATGTCCCAAATGAAAGAACAGGATAAAACTCCAGAAAAAGAACTAAACAAAATGAAGATAAGCAACCTACTAGATACAGAGATCAAAACACTAGTTATAAAAATGTTCAATGAACTTAGGGGAAGAACAGATGAACTCAGAACTTCAACAAAGAGAGAGAAACCATAAAAAAGGAAGTCAGAAATAAAAAATACAATAACTCAAATGAAGGATGCATAAGATAGAATCAACGGTAGATGATATAAAACAGAGAATCGAATCAGCAATTTGGAAGACAAAATAGTGGAAAACACCCAATTGGAACAGAAAAATACAAAAATAAAAAAATATATGAAGATAGTTTAAAGAACCTCTGGGACAACATCAGGCATAACAACATTCATGTCATAGGCATACTGGAAGGAGAAGAGAGAGAACAAGGGATTGAAAACTATTTGTAGAAACAATGATGAAAAACTTCCCTAAACTGGAGAAGGAAATAGACATACAAGTTCAGAAACACAGAGTCTCGAATAAGATGAAGTCAAAGAGGCCTACATCAAGACACATCCTGATTAAAATGTCAAAGATTAAAGGCAAAGAAAGAACATTAAAAGCAGCAAGAGAAAAGTAGTTATCTACAAGGGAGCTCCCATAAGACTGTAAGCTGATTTCTCAACAGAAACTTTGCAGGCCAGAGGGAATGGCATGAAATATTCAAAGTGATGAAAAACAAGGACCTATAACCAAGATTACTTTACCCAGCAAAGTTATCATTTAGAATTGAAGGACAGACAAAGAGCTTACCAGACAAGAAAAGGCTAAAAGAGTTCATCACCACCAAACCAGTATTACAAGAAATGTTAAAGGGCTTCTTTAAGAAGAAGGGAAAAAATTTAAAAAAATGAATAATAAAATGGCAACAACTATATACCTATCAAAAATTACTTTAAATGGATTAAATGCTCCGATCAAAAGACATAGGGTGGCTGAATGGATAATGAAACGAGACCCTTACATATGCTGCTTATAAGAAACCCACTACAGATCAAAAGACACACACACAGACTGAAAGTAAAGGGATGGAAAAAGCTATTTCATGGAAATGGAATAAAAAGCTTGGGTAGCAATATTATATCACATAAAATAGAATTTAAAACAAAGGCTATAACTAGAGACAAAAAAGGGCATTTCATAATGATAAAGGGATCAATCCAGCATGAGAATATAATTCTTGTAAACATATACACACCTAAGGTAGGAGCACCTAAACATACAAAGCAAATATTGATGGACATGAAGGGAGATAGAAGGGAGAGATCAACAGTAATACGGTCATAGTAAGGGACTTTAACACCCCATTGACATCAGTGGATAGATCATCTAGACAGAAAATTAACAAAGAAACAGTAGACTTAAATGATACATTAGACCAGTTGGATTTAATTTATATTTTTAAAACATTTCACTCCAAAGCAGCAGCATATGCATTCTTTTCAAGCACACATGGAGCATTTTCCAGGATAGACCACAAGTTACATACCACAAAACAAGTCTCAATAAATTTAAGATAGAAATCATATCAAGCATCTCCAATGACAATGGTATGAAACTAGAAATCAATTATAAGAAGAATATAAAAAATGCACAAACACATGAAGGCTAAATAACATGTTACTAAACAATGAATGGGTTAAACAACAAGATCAAGGAAGAAATCAAAAGATACCTTTAGATAAACGAAAATGAAAACACAACAACCCCAAATCTATGGGGCACAGCAAAAGCAGTCCTATGAGGGAAACATATAGCAATATAGTCCTACCTCAAGAAACAAGAAAAACTTCAATCTAACTTTATACTTAAAGGAACTAGAAAAAAGAACAGCAAAAAAAGGCCAAAGTGAGTAGAAAGAAGGAAATAATAAAGATCATAGCAGAAATAAAATAAAGTCTAAAAAAACAATACAAAAGGTTAATGAAACCAAAAGCTGGTTCTTTGAAAAGATAAACAAAATTGATAAACATGTAGCCAGATTCATCAAGACAAAAAGAGAAGGGACCCAAATAAATAAAATCGGAAAGGAAAGAGAAGTGACAACCAATACCACAGAAATATAAAGGATTATAAGAAAACACTATGAGTAATTGTATGCCAATAAATTAGACAACATGGAAGAAATGGATAAATTCCTAGAAATACACAATCTTCTAAGACTCAGTTAAGAAGAAACAGAAAATTTGAACTGACTGATGACTGTTAACACAGTTGAATCAGTAATCAAAAACTCTCAACAAACAAAAGTCCTGGACCAGATGGCTTCACAGGTGAATTTTACCAAAATTCAAAGAATTTTCTGAGGCCAGCATTATCTTGATTCCAAAACGAAAGACATTACAAAAAAAGGAAATTATAGACCAATATCCCTGAGGAACATAAAAGCAAAAATCTTCAACATAATATCGGCAAAGCAAATCCAGAATTACATTAAAAAGAGTACACACTGTCTTCAAGTGGGATTATTTCCTGGGATGCAAGGTTGGTTCAATATCCACAAATATATTAATGTAATACTTTATATAAACAAAATGAAAGACAAAATCCAACATCCATTTGTAATAAAAATTCTCAGCAAAGTGAGAATAGAGGGAATATACCTCAACATAATAAAGGCCATATGTGACAAACCCACAGCTAACATCACACCCAACAGTGAAAAGCTGAAAGCTGTTTTTTAAGATAAGGAACAAGACAAGGATGTCTGCTTTCACTACTTTTATTTAACATATTATTAGAATTTGTATGTATGTACATTATTAGAATTATTAGCAATTATTAGTATGTATGTACATTATTAGAATTATTAGCAATTATTAGTATGTATGTACATTATTAGAATTATTAGCAATTAGACCAGTAAAAGAAATAAAAGACATTTAAATTGAAAGGAAAAACTAAAATTGTCATTATTTACAGATGACATGATACTGTATATGGACAACCCTAAAGAATCCACCAAAAATCTATTAGAACTAATAAATGAATTCACTAAAGTAGCAAGATACAAAATTAATATTCAGGATTTAGTTGCATTATTATACACCAACAATAAACTATCAGAAAGAGAAATTTTTTAAAAAAATCCTATTTACAATTACATAAAAAAAAAATACCTAGAAATAAATCTAACCAAGGAGATAGAAGACCTGTTTTAAGAAAACAGTGAGACATTGAAGAAGATACAAATAAATGGATGCATATACTGTGCTCATAGATAGGAAGAATTAACATTGTTAAAATGTCCATATTGTTAAAAGCAGTCCATATAGTCAGTGCAATCCCTACCAAATTACCAATGGTGTTTTTCACAGACCTAGAACAAATAATCTTAAAATTTATGTGGAACAACAAAAGACCCCAAATAGCCAAAGTTGGAGGTATCACACTACCTGATATCAAACTATACTACAGGGCTATAGTAATCAAAACAGCATTGTACTGGCATAAAAACAGATACATAGATTAACATTGTTAAAATGTCCATATTGTTAAAAGCAATCCACATAGTCAGTGCAATCCCTACCAAATTACCAATGGCGTTTTTCACAGACCTGGAACAAATAATCTTAAAATTTATGTGGAAACAAAAGACCCCAAATAGCCAAAGTTGGAGGTATCACACTACCTGATATCAAACTATACTACAGGGCTATAGTAATCAAAACAGCATTGTACTGGCATAAAAACAGATACATAGATCAATGGAACAGAACAGAGACCCCATAAATAAACCCACACCTATATGGTCATTTAATCTATGATAAAGGAGGCAAGAATATACAGTGGGGTAAAGACAGTCTTTTCAATAAACGGTGTTGGGAAAACTGGATAGATAAACACAAAAAAGAGAAACTAGGCCACTTTCTTACACCATATGCATGAATGGATTAAAGACTTAAGTGTAAGACCCTAAACCATAAAACTCTTAGAAGAAAACATAGCCAGTAAACTCTTTGATGTTCTTAGTAATATATTTATTTTTTGGATATGTCTCCTTGGGCATGCGAAACAAAAGAAAAAATAAACAAATGGGACTACATTAAACTAAAAAGTTTTTGCATGGTGAAGGAAATCATCAACAGAAGGAAAAGACAACCTACCAAATGGGGGAAGGTATTTGCCAATGAAACGTCTCATGAAAGGTTAACATCCAAAATATATGAAGAGCTCATACAACTTAACACAAAAAACAAACAAACAAAAAACAAGCAATATAATTTAAAAATGGGCAGAGGACCTGAATAGACATTTCTCCAAAGAAGACATACAGATGGCCAAGAGACATATGAAAAGATGCTCAATGTCACTAATCGTCAGTAAAATGCAAATTAAAACCACAAAGAGATACTCCTTCATACATGTCAGAATCAACAAACAAGTATTGGTGAGGACATGGAGAAAAGGGAACCCTCAGGTATTGTTGGTGGGATTGCAAATTGGTGTAGCCGCTATGGAAAACAGTATGGAGATTACTCAAAAAATTTAAAGCAGAACTACCTTAGCCGCAGCAATTCCACTTCTGGGTATTTATCCGAAGAAATTCAAAACACTAATTCGAAAAAATATATGCACCCCTATGCTTATTGCAGCATTATTTACAATAGTGAAGGTATGGAAGACACTATGTGTCCACTGATAGACGAATGGATAAAGATGTAGTGGTATGTATGTACAATGGGATATTACTCAGCAATAAAAAGAATGAAATCTTGCTATTGGTGACAACATTGGGGGACCTAGAGGGTATCATACTAAGTGAAATAAGTCAGACAAAGACAAATATCTTATGATTTCACTTATATGTGGAATCTAGAAAGCAAATGAATAAAACAGAAACAAACTCATAGTTACAGAGAACAAACTGGTGGTTGCCAGAGGTGAGTGAGTTGGGGAGCTGGGTGAAAAATGAGAAGAGATTAAGAAGTGCAAATTGGTAGTTATAAAGTAGACATGAGGATATAAGTTCGGCATAGGGATTATAGTCAATAATATTGTAATAACTATGTATGGTGTCAGATACATACCAGACTTAGGGTGATTGCTTCATAAGGTATAAATGTCTTATCGCTATTATACACTTGAAACTGATATTATATGCAAACTATAATCAAAAAATTAAAAACAAAACCAAAAACCAAAAAAAATGACAGAGAGGCTCAGAGGTCGCTGCTCAGACTGTCTGACTGCAAATGCACTACGTAAGAGGTAGTAGGTTGAGGCAAGCAGGATTTGAACCAAATATTGGCCTTTTCTAGTATTGGCCTTTTCCAGGTTCTTCTTTTTCTTATGAAGATTGACTAGGTAAGACAGACTTAGAACTCACCTGCCACTAAATTTTGTGCCTCAGAATAGACTGCAGTAACCAAGACTAGGGACTTTTTTTTAGTTGGTGAGCAGACATTACTTACTTCATGCCAGCTTAAAGCAGGAAAACCAAAGGGGGTGCCAAACCAATAGTCGTAGAGTTGAGTAGGTAGCCTCAAATCTCCAGTAACCAACTCTTCCAAAACTTTCACCCACTGAGAACTTGGACTAGGATCTTGTACATAGTCAGTGTACCATAAATGTTTGCTGAATGAATAAAAATATGGATATTTGGGCCTGAAAAAAATCTGCTTTATCTGTGCTTGTTTTCAAAAAGTTTAGATTTGTTCTTTTATTTATTTATTTATGACAACATTACTATAAGATTATTTACTCTGTGAAATTAGTTACAATATAGTACCATAATATATTCATTCTCAGTAAGTATTTGCCGTAGGCATTAAGACCTATACCTTTTTCTACAGAAACCAACTGGTGTAGCCGTTATGGAAAACAGTGTGGAGAGTTTAATCGAGGATAGAAATATATAAAGATAGGAAAGAGCAGCTTTTAAAAACCTCCTTAAGATAATATGGCCATTTTCTTAATGACTATTTCCCTCTCAACCTATGATAGAACTGTGGTTATTAGTTAGTTCGCTAGTTCATTATCTGAATTCTCACACAGTTTCATAAAAATTGTTATTTCTAAACTATCCCTTCAAATCACCAACAGTAGAAATTTAGAGATATTTCATTTTATATAGATTCTTTGTCCCATCTTCAACCTTTAATTACGATCTACCTGATGGAAAGTCTAGCTCTGCCCCCCCTCTGCCTGCCAATATTGTGTTCTTTCGGTTAGCGCGAATTGCTTTATAAGACAAATGTGTGTGAGAACCTCTCTGTTTTATAGTAAACTCAATCACTGTATATGGTGCTACAAACAAATAAACAAACAAACACGTTCTGTTTTTTTAAACTCAAGAAATAGACCCCTAGGACTTTGAATTGTTTCCCCATCACGAGGAAAAGTAAGCACGGCCGTTTCCAAGCTTGTTCACTTGGTCCATCTTTACTCCAGCTGAGAAATCTCAGAGAGAAACTCCTCTCTCACTTTGTCTAGCGTATCAGAAAATGGCTGAGGGTGTATAAGGGACAAGAGATAAGCAATGAGTCACAAGCATTTTTGTTCCGAATCCTTTCTCCCTGCCTTTCTGAAGTCGTGCTACCATAGAGTCCTTCAGGACAAACCATAGCCACTAGTGCCATCCTGCATAGTCAGGCTGTATACCACATGGCCTTCCTCAAATTTATTTCACTTTCTCTTAGCTCGCATGTAATTTGCACACTAGGCACAGTTGATTTGGTAACTCTGAAGTTTCCTAGAAAAAAATGTAAATATATTATACAGTGGTTTGAGTTGACTTTTTCATGTCGGGTCATTGTACCCTGCTGGTAGATAGGATGGGACACTAATTTGTCTTTTCATACATCAAGCAAGCATGTCAATAGCCTTTGCTTGGCCCCCTGGTGTGAGCAAATACTTTTTAAGTACAGCCATGTACTAACAGTGCAAATCATTGAATTCAGTGCTCCTTTGATTGAAGGGGCTTTGTATAAATGAGGAACAGGCAGCAAATTGCTAGTCGTCTCCATATTGCAATATCTTAAGAGGATGCCTTTTAACGAAAGATTATAAAACCTTTTGTTTCTTCAAAAATATTTCAGTTTTAAGAATGATAGAAAGTTCATTTTTATCACATAAAAAAGGCCATTCAAAACCTGCTATTAAAAGTAAAATTTCCTGAACCTTTTGTAAGATGCTGGGTTTTCGAAAAATTTCTTGAAGGCATTGAGATTACTGAGAGGACTGGAGGTGCTATCGGTTTAGCCCTTTTTCAGGAGTCCTTTTGCAGCCAGGCCCCACTCCCACAGGGGATGACACCAATATTTGGATAGAAGGTCACGCCTGAGAAAGGAGTATGTTAGTGGCAAGTAGTTTGGAAACCTAACTCCCACGTTAGTCTTTTAGATCTACCATGAGACCTTGACATTCTGGTTAGAAAATCCTGACCCAGGATAAGATGGAAATTCTATCTCACGATGGCAGGTTATGATTTGTATTTTTTTTGTGTGTGTGGGGGGTCACATTTACATTATTGAGGGATAATATGATAAAAGAATAAAATATAATAAGATGTGATACCTTGATTAGCATAGATTTTCTTTGGATTTACTGGTATCTTAATGCCATCTTCATAACTTCCTACATATTGCAGAACTCTCCTGAATATTTATGAACTGTTTTGACAGAAACTTGATGTTCTTTACTGCTCTGTATCATTCTATGTATTTGCTGACTTATCTGAAGAAAAACGCATAAAAGCATTGGGTCTGTTACAGGAATACGTGTATAAATTAGTAGAACAAGAAGAAAGAAAGGTTCTATATCAGAGCGATGAGGCAGAATGAAAAATCCTTCCAATGTCATCAAATAAGAAAGTGAATCCACTCCCTTCTTACAGTTATGTTAACAGAACCTTCCCTTAGAAAAATTTGAGCTAAAAGATACCATATTGCGTATTTGTTTTATCTTCAGAAATAAACATTTCAACTCCTTTGGGAATCAGTGAGGGTATGTACTTATTTTATTTTTTTAATTTACTTCTCTGTAACCCCTGGAATGCCTGATTTGAGTATCCAAACAGAATGCTGCACAACTAGTTTTGAACTTCGATTAAGAAGTGTCAGAAGATAATTCCAGTGGATTTCTCAGTTCTAAGAGAGGAAAAAGGAAAAGGCAGACTGTTGGAGTAATGGAACAAAAGAGGAAATAATGAACAAATGGCAGATACTGATTCAAATTTAGGCATAATTATTAGGAACGACATACCTGCCTTTATGACTATCATTGCCAATAGTTGAACTGATCAATCAATAATCAACACTAATTGCTAAATATTCAAAAGGGTTAAATGAGTCATTACAATGACTGAGATTTGAATACTTCTAGAACTAGTCTCTGTATAAAACAGATCCAGACTTTGACATCTCTCCCATTTTTTCCTGCTTAAGAAATGAATTGTATGCTGTATTTCATTTTCTGTTGTACTCATGGTTCAGGTGGTTATCTCCCCACATCATGGAAGCAGTGGTTTTAGAATAGTTTCAATATGTCAATATCCTTTTCTTTTCATTAAGAGATACTGGTTAAAAGAAGAACCTAGACAATGCTGTGATACTGAGGGGCATTACACCACAGGTATGAGCCCAGGAATTTGTGAAAGTGACTAAATCAAGAAATTTTAAAACTTTGCTTTACTAGGTTCCTATACTTTTGAAGTTTTAAACTATAGGGCAAGAAAGACCAACTTTTTACTATTTCTCACAGTACTGGAAAAGAAAAAAAGATGCAATTGGAGGTTACATCACAGTGAAACGTGAAATGATGCCAAGAAAGAAGCATTAACAATCTTAAAACTAACCGAAGTCAATCTCCCTTCTCTGAAGATCAAATAAATAGTATGGTGTCATTTTCAAAGCTTCTTCATTACCTTGGTGGGAAGGAGACAAATCAACATAAAATACTTGATATTGGCATAGTTAATCCATTATCCTCAACTTTTTCATGGTTCAATATTTGTTATTTAAATTTGGAAACACATTGAGATGCATGTTACGCATAGCCAGACTTCGGTATCAATATATCTCAATTTTTGTTTTTGTTATTCTCATGGTGAATTGTGTCCTCTTCCTTTTGGTCATGTGACCAAGAAAAAGTAGAAAATACTTGTACATTAAGATTAAAATTTAAATCTTTCCCTGATTCTGAATAGCCCTTTTATTTTAAAGAAAAGTAAATGCATAAGGAAAACAATAGCACTATGGAGTTGGCTTTTTCTATTTTTTTTTAAAGTTACCAGGGCATTTTATTTTGTTCTAGTCACAGTGGAACGATATGGTTTGCATGACTAAAACTTTGGATATGTTTAATGCACACAAATAACATTACCACACACAAATAATACATAATAAAATGCACACAAATAAATTAATTATTCCTGGTTGATTGTTTTTAAAAGGGGCTACTCTTTGATGGAAGATTAACATCAGCCCTCACCAGGAGCTACGCCACAACGATGTTAAGAGGGAAACAAAAAAATAACAAAACCAGGAAGGTTTAACAAAGATAATTAGGCTGTATACCTCAGATCTTTACGGTTAAGAGAAAGCAAAATGAAAGGCAGATCCTGCTCAACTGATAACTTAGTTCCTCAGATTAGAGCATTACTGTCAATGCCATAGCTGCTATATTTGAAACAACTGGCTCTCCTACTCCATGTCATTGTGAGGGGTCTTGAAAAATCCCACCCAAGATAATCATGAAGTGCACAAAAATATTTTAGCCATTGTAGAAAATGGGTGGTTATCTTATGTCAAGAAATTAATTTGGGAGTTAATAACCCAATGAAGAGAATAAGGAGGAAAAAATTCTCTGTGTTGTGGTCAATTACTGATGCTTTCAGGACCTTCCCTGTTGATATGTTTTAGCTCATCACGGGAACTTCCTGAATGCCATGTGGCACCATGGGTCTAGTGTATAAATTTATTCCTAGTGAATTGCTATAATAAATAGGTCTAATTCACATCTATTTTATTTTGGCTTTTGTAACTACCAAATGTGGTAGTGTTTGACGTTATTTTTTATGAAGCAAGTCAATATCTTGAGCACTCTCTAGGTGCTATTTTAAAAGAATAAGTTAAATTCACAACTGTTTAACAACAGACTGTGAGTTAGTCTTGTTAGAACTGGGAATGTAAATAGAACTGGCAAGTAGAGAAAATGAGTCCAAAGAAATGAGTCATTCCAGAGGCTAAAAGCGGCACGGTGTTTCTTAAGATATCTGGTGTTGGGTGAGGGGAGCAAACCCTTTTGGGAATCTGATAAATTCTATGTTCTGTCTCACCAGAAAAATGCTCTGATAACATGCATATAATCTGGCATTTTATTTCAGGGGTTTCATACACATCTGCACTTTATCCATGAATATTCTCTAGAGCTGTGCTGTCCAATGTGGTAACCACATGTGCCTACTGAGCACTAGGAATGTGGCTAATCTGAATTAGAACATGCTGTAAGTGTAAAATAGCACCAGGTTTCAGACTTGGTACAAAAATTAAAAGAATGCAAAGTATTTTATTTTATATTGTCTACATGTTAAAATAATATTTTGGATGTTAGAATCAACGAAACGTATTATTATATTACTCAAATCAATCTCACTTGTTGGTTTTAACTTTCTCAAATGTGGCTAATGGAAAACTTAAAGTTACGCATGTGGCTGGCTATATATTTCTATTGGATTGTGCTGCTGTAGAACCGCTGGAGTAGAGGAACATGAAGTATTAGAATGCCATGAAGATGATGTTAAAGGGGAGAAGTGTAAGAGAATAAAACATAATAGAGTAGAGAAATATGTTTAGAAATTAAGAGGACTGAATTTTAGATTTAATCTACAATTTAATTGAAAGATTTTAGTCAATCAAATATTTATCAATCATTTGCTCTCTGCAAGACATTGAATTTGGGTTATGGGGATAAAAAAGAAATATTAAAACCCAACACCTGCCCTCATGAAACTTACTTAAATCTACTTTGGAAAGATAAGAAAAAACACTAGTTTAAATGATAAGACAAAACTATGTGACAGCACAATGTAGTTTTTGATTAATTTGCAATATGAGCTTTCTAGATCGCTCCCTCTTAAGTTTCTCAAGATCCCTTGGGGACTTTGTTAAAATGTCGTCATGGGTTACCAGAGATTCTGGCTCTATGGGTGTGGGGTAGGGCCCAAGATTTTATATTTTTAAGAAGTTCCTGAGTGATGGTGACAGTGCTAGTCCATGATCACCCACACTTTGAGTAGCACTGATGTGGCTAAATCCAGAGGTAGCTGTAAACCAAAAAAAGTGTCTGGTAGAGCAACTCCTATGCTGATTCTACACCAAGAAGAAAAGGAGAAGGGACAGCTAGCTTTGATGAAAAGATGGGTGTAATCCAAGACACAGTAGCATTTTAACTATACTGGAGCTTGTTAGGGCTGGGGTGGTATGCTATACTACTCTTGGGCTAAACCTAGGGCGTCGGGAGAGCATTAGGTATAGGCTCAATAAACATCAGGTGAATGATTTTAACCTTAAGGAGATGGATCTATGCTAGTGTTCATTAACCATTTTTTTTTTCTTTTTCTTTTAAAACACTGAAGAACAGCTTCAATAAATTACTTACAGGAAATGGCATGTTTTTTTTTTCCCTATCAAGTCTGTAACTCAAAGACAATTGACTCCTGTAAACATACCCAAGACTGAAATAATTGTCACTTTGAGTTAACTTCTTGCCCCATATATTGAAGTTCTGAATCCAAGATTCTCATCTCATTTGTTCCCATATCTGCCAACTTCTCCTCCTAGGACAGGCACTAAGAACTCAAGATGAGAAGCAGCTAGTTAATGCTGGGCAACCACAAAACCTCAAGGTGTATAATCTTCATTCCCAATACCAAATACGTTGGCTCTCTGCACTTTTCCTTGTCATCTAGAGATGGTGGCTTGGCTCAGTAACTGAAAGACTCTCAACGTTTTGCTCAAGGTTGTGAACCGTCAGCCAGTTATAATAAACACGACTTTCATAAGATAAGCACGGGTACATTGGAAATTACACAGACAAATCACCTGTAGTGTGGTGCTTTACTGATTTTAACTAAATTTACCAATTCATTTGACAAGCTTTCCATATAGTTATCAAAGCCTTCAAGTTTTACCATACTCCATCAGTTTTGCTTTAAAAACCAATAGAAGAACAAAAAATATATTGGTTGAGAAAGGTTGGGGGTGGCTGAAAACTTATCAAAAGTAAAATTGGATTAAGAGTCAATCAAAATCCAACTGTGAATTTATCATTTCAATGAATTTCAATGAATGGTTTAAAATCTGTTTGAAATCTATTTGAAAATGAATATGTAATAATATAGACATATCTCCTTTTCAAAGCCAGTATTGTCAGATGTATTCTGAGCATTATAATTCATGAACAGAGTAGATGACTATTTGAAAAGTATTAAAATGAGCTGACTTTTCAATACAAGTGTCTTCACAATAAGTTTTCTTATTCTGGGCAATTCAGAAATGTAGACAATTGTGCTAGAAAAATAATATGTATTGTAATATTCATTGTACAGTAGTAGTATAGTAAGTGGCAATTCTGGACATTACAAGAGACACAAGGATTATTTTCTGTGATTGCACGGAGAATACTTGGATTTCTTGTGAAGCTTTTGCATTGGAAATGAGATTCATCAGTCTGAGCGGGGCAGGGTTGGAGCCCTTAGCAACATGCTTATTTTGTAGAAGGTCACTCAATAATAACTTCCTCTGCCCTCCAAGCTTATTAAGACTGACTGGCATATATTAATGAAAACACCTGATTCTCCAACCATAAAACCCAGACAAAGACTTTATTTTAATATTAAGGAAGGAACCCTTAATTAGCAGGGTTTCAAAAATGTCAGCTTCTTCTATTAGCTGTTCTGGTCCATCAAAGCCATAATCCCTACTGTCAAATTTCATCACATGATAGACAGTTTGCCGGCTGTCCCTTTTTTTTTTTCCTTTTACTGATTATACTGACTGAGGCTTTTAAAAAATTTTTTATTTTGCCATCAGATTTAACAACTCATTGTGCATTTGCCTGTTACACTCTTGATTTTACTACTTTCAAAGATCTTAGCACATGTCAGCTCAAAAGGGTGGCGGGGGCACTGCAGAAACACAAGTATTACATGTGAATACATATGCATTCTTAGACGTATAATTAAGGATTCTTGGAAGACCTGAGCTTGCTTATATTGATTGCCTTCGTGAGTATGTAAACATGCTATCCGGAAAACACAGACAAATAAAACAGTCTCATAGATGATTTCTCATTTCTGATGTGTCAAGGAGAAGCGGGCACATTCTAAGGAAGAACCCAGGATTTTTAAGGTAAACATTCATCATTATTAACCATCTATGTACCTGCCTATTGCAAAGAATTCATTAGTGCATCTATGGCTTTGCGTTGTCCTTCAGAAGCAAGATAAAATGCCTGTGCCCAGCAGGACAGGATAAATACACAGCTCTTAAAGTATTTGTGTTCTAATCTGCTTCAAAACATTTATTGTTGATTAAATCCTTTTGCAAACTGAAAATTTCATGCTCTCCCTACCAAGAGGAATACGAAAACACAAAGCAGAATCAAAACAAGGAAGACTCAAGGATTTCGTAGGCAACTTTTGTGAAGACTGAACTGCAGCTCTTTTTTTTTTTTTTACCTGTAAATGAACAAGAAAGCCTCAAGTGTTAGTGTTTTGGTATGAGTTATGATAAATAAAAGCTCGAGAATGGGCAGATGATGATGGCTTGCATCTGGATGACTTAACTCTAGAGACTGGTAAGCTCGGCACCATTCTTTTTAATGAAGATCAGGGCTTCACCAGAAAGAAAACAGTGTTTTCTTAGCTCACCCATTTGGCATCACTGAAGCAATGGGCAAACTGCATCCATTTTTGTTAGCACCCAGATATTTATCCTCCCCTCCCCTCCCCCCCTTTTTTTTTTACTTTAACATTTTTTCTCCTAGACTCCAGACCAGAGAGGCTCTCCCTCTTGTAATTTTGCATATCCTTTACTTATCCATTTCTCTCATGTGGAACAACCCAACTCCTCCCTGAGCTTTAGGAGAGCTGCCCTGGGAGGGGCTGGGGTGATCTCAAATCCCAGGAGTTTTAGTGACATTCGCTTGGTTCCCTTATGCCTGGGAAGTCTTTTTGTTTCTACCACTGACCATCTTTTTTATTTTCTCAGCATCTATTCTACTGTCTCAACAACCCTACATAACCACAGACAAAAAACAAAGCCAGATAATCCCAATTTCAAGTCGCTAATGAGTCATTATCACTCTAATACTACGTTTTTGCTTCCTTAGATGAAATAGAGATTGTCGAAGGTGTGTTTCCTGGTAACTTATTAACTGAATTTATGGCCAGCCTTTCTATACTATCTAATGGCTATGGGTGCCTTCCACAATCACTGTTAAGTCTCTTGTTCTAATTTTAATTGCATCATTTAGAAATGAAGTCCTCTATTTAAGACTGATGAATTCCTGCCTTTTTGCTGAAAATTTAAAAAGCACTTCCCAGTATAATCTGACAAACAAGGTATGTTTCTTGGACTAGAAACATTTCATTAGGTATTCAGGGTAGCAGGGTCTAGTTTCATGGCTAACAATATAGGGAAAGTAGGTTATATTCCAAAAGGTTTTCTAATATTTACTTTTACATGCTCCTAATGGAGAGTATTATTATGAATGAGAACTCTAGCTAGCGTAAGTTCTTCTGCTCTCTGAACCATAAAGCTAAAGAACAGTGTGGAGTCGCCAGGTACTGGGTCTGGGGTGGAAACAATGTGGGGACAGATGAAATATGTACAGTGTCCCCCCTTATCCAAGATTTTGCTTTCCACAGTTTCAGTTACCCCTAGTCAACCATGGTCTGAAAATATTAAATGGAAAATTCCAGAAATAACTAAGTTTTAAATTGAGTGCCGTTCTGAGTAGTGGAATGAAATCGCGTGCCCTCCCACTCTGTCCTCCCAGGACGTGAATCATCCCTTTGTCCAGCGTATCCGTACTGTGTACTCTACTCTCCTGGTGGTCACTTAGTATCCGTCTTGGTCATCAGATTGACTGTCACAGTATTGCAAGTGCTTGAGTTCAAGTAACCCTTATTTTACTTAATAATGGTCCCAAAGCACAAGAGTGGTGATGCTGGTGATTCAGATATGCCAAAGAGAAGCCAGAACGTGCTTCCTTTAAGTAAAAAGGTAAAAATACTACAATAAGATAATGAGAGAGAGAGAGAGAGAGAGAGAGAGAGAGAGAGAGAGAGAGAGAGAGACGGTTCTCATAATTTATTCTCATTTTAGAGTGAAAGAAAAGAGGAAACAGTACTTATGTTCAAATGGATAGAAAGCTGGTTACAAATTCCACGAATTTATCCAACTTTGTGGCTTTTTGAGATCATGAGATGAAATGGTGAGACCTGCTACCTTGAAGAGACATGGGGAAGATTAAATAGGTACTCTTTATAGCTTTGTGCTCTTCAGAAAAGGTGGGTACAGAAAAAAGCAAAAGTAAACAACAATAACGGCAAAAAACTAAATGGAAAAGGATTCTCCTGGCCTCTTGAGTGAGCTGCATCCTTTGCAAGGCTATATTAACATCTCTAACCCTATTGGCATTTGTACAATTTCTAGTAATATAAACACAGCTCTCTCTCACTGTCTTTTAATCTTATATTTTGGTTTTCCTATATTCAGACAAGAATACTGTAAATGTGCTATTGTTTACATGAATTTCCTTCTACCAGGTGGCGTGGTAGGCATCTAGCCTGTTGTGTAAAGATTTCACAAAGCCAAATACACACTTAAATTTATCTGGAGAAAGCAAAAGAGTTGAGCTGACTTGCTATAAAACAAATAATGCAAAGTGAACTAATAAAGTTATAAGGAAAACAACTGTGCTATTTTTTAAAATGTAATACCATTTTTTTTTTTTAGCCTGAGCTGATCTCGGGATGTACTTGGGAGAATTCAGACACATACCTGAAATAAGTTGAGAGTATCATGCGGGTAGCTAGGAGATCTGGGTTCTTGTCTCATATCAGACTAACTCGTTGTGCTGTTATATGTGGGCTATATATTCCTTCTAGGGTCAGTAAGTTCATGTATAAAAAGGGACTGAATTAAGAAGATCATCTCTCTACTCTGTCTCTTTGAACTCTGTCGTCCTCAGCTTTAAAATGGAGTAATTGTGTTATATCCATCATGCAAGGTGTTTTGTGGACTAAATAAGACTTTGTGGATAAATCACCCATGGCAGTGTCCAGTAGAGCACATGTACTCAGAAAGTTCTAGTCTTCCTTTTCCCCGTTTTACATTTCTTCCAATTTAGAACACTGGAATAATCTGGAACATGGTGTGATCTTCCATTAGCACTGTTGTCAAATATGGCTGTTATTGCAATGGATATACCTGGCATTCATTCATGACTTGACTCACAATTTTTAGAACTGAGGGTCAAACCGACTTTCATCCTTCCAGTGCTGATAGAAGCCTCATATAAATCACTTGAAATAGAAATATTTACTCGTCAACGGCTGGCTAGTCTGCAGCATGGTGTGGTCTGTACACATTTTGATAGCACATGGTTTATATTTTTTAAACTTAAAACTCAACAATGAAGACAGGTAATGTCTAAAAAATTTAAACGCCATTTTATTATTGGAATGTGCCTTAAAGATGCAAAGCCCAGATCTTTGGGAATTAAAAAATACAAACAACTAACCATCGCTTTTTTTCATCATTAGAAAAGGTTAGGACATAAAAGGTATACCTTTGTAGCCCCAGTGAGTGAACTGAAATTTGTCTCAAATGCAAAGACTTTGTTAACACTAGCAAATTCAGTACCAGCGTAGCAGAATTAATACAATGTCAATTTTTCTTTGTGTCTGTAACAGTTTCCTATTATCCTGATAAGTGGGTAGCCATTTCACTTCTTTTACTGATATAGCTGTGAAAAGAATTAGATTTCAACACTTATGTACTGAGATTAATTGATTGATTAGATTATTAATTAAATATTCCATTACATTTTCTTTTGAAAAAAAAAATGGCATAGGACTGTGGATTCCCTAAGGTTTTTTTTTTTTTTTTTGAAACCCATGGAAGAAAACAAGGAAATGCATAACTAAACATTGTATCTTATCTTGTGAGAGATAATTAAGCAAGCAGATGCACTGCTATGTAGAAAATTTACTCACTGCTCGCTAACTGTCTTATAGGACTACTTCATCCATATCCCAGTACAAAGTGAAGAGACTTTTCTCTTTTGTGAACAACCAACAGAAATCAGTGAGCTGCTAGGAAAATTATTTGGATATCACACAGTTCGTCACACAATAACAGGCTTGTTTTAGTTGGGAATAAATGGTTACCTAAAACTTCCAATCATGCAGTGTTTCAGAGATCTGTGGAAAATAAAAACAGCAAGTGGCCTTTCTGGTAACCCATAATTAAAAGCAATTCTGAGCTGTCTTTTCAGGGAACCTACCCAGGGGAAGTATCTGCTACCTGTTTGACCTTCACGATTGAGAGTCCTTGGCAGTGTCAACGACCCTCTGAACTGAATTCAAAACTAATCTCTGACAGAAAAAGAGAAACAGAATTCATGCAAATCATATTAATTCCAACATTTCCCCAGTGAGCTGGGTATAAACTACAGCCTAATTAAATATTTTTTAACGATGTGAGTAATTTTTGCCAAGGGGCGGATTCAGGGGAAAATTTAATATGAGATCACAAAAGCTGTTCCCAGCGTTGATTCTGTAAATTAATGACTATCTGCCTTATGATAAAAACATGCTGCCAAGAATGAAAATGAAGTCGGCAAAGCTTGCTCTATTTGTCTAACAACCAAATATACAGAATGCAAAACTTTAAAGGCAATGGGCAATTTCCATTGTGTTTGTGTGATCTATTCGAGATAAAGATGCACCGTGCTGACAACCCAATAACCAGCTTTAAGGCACTGTCAGCAATATGGGGCCATTTTTAGGTAGTTGTTGTCAAAGTCCAGGGAAATATTTTAAAACAGCTAGTTAGTTTTAAAAAATATACACAACTTGCTTCCAAAAGAGATTCAATGTGACTTACAACAAGAGACATATACACACAACGTTAAAGCCAGAAAAGAAGGTCAGAAAATATATCAAGGGCAAGTACTCAATTATTTGGTACAAATGTTACCAGCATTACAGCTCCATGGATTCCTTCCTTTCACTGACCATTTCCACACCCATCTTGATCCTCAGGGCAGTTCATTCTGGAAACCTGAATTGGATTGCTGTCCAAGGTCATGAGGGTGAAAAATGGCGGTGAATACAGCACGTAAGGGGATGATGTCAACATAGCCCTGAGCAGCTTATTGCATCTAAATCTATAAATGGCAGTGGACAAAGGTGGCCTGGTAGATAAGCCTTTTCTTGTCTGCTTAGGTCCAATTTGAGAATGGAGCCTCCCCTTGCATTCAGTCTCCTGTGTTAGGAAGCATTTTGCAAAAAAGCAACCTGGCATATGTTGCAGAAAAGCAAGGCATGGTGCCTGAATGAAAGCCAGGGAAAAGTCCCTCATCTCACTTTGTGAAGGCAACCTGCTTCTAATGACTCCTGTAGTTAACACCCAGAAGTTGCCTGCGGTCCCCCGTGACTGATGACTTGGGCTCTGCTAGCCCCTGGTCATGAGGCCAGCCCATCACAAGGGTTTTAGGAGCTATATTTATTTAAATTTCTGTCAGTGCCCAGCGATGGAGATTGAATTTACAGTCTTTCAATTAGAAGGTCATCTGTGCTAACTAGTGCACCACTGCCTCATTATAATCATAAAATTAGTGAGAAAAGACTGGCATGAGTAATATGGAAACGCCAGTTTCAAAGGTGAAAAAGCACTGTTTCCTCGGGTTACAGCAGAAGAGAACGTAACAGCATGCTCTCGATCAGTAAATATTCCCATTTAGAGCAAAGAGAAGTCCTTGAAACCCATTATGACAAAATATGAGGATGGCAAGATAATTTTATGAGAATACATACAAATATATATAGTGACTATATTTACCGAGAGAGATATTTTTCCTATTTACGCATACATTTTTCTTGCAAATTAAATACAAATAAAAGTAGCATGAACATCTCCCAAAGCTTAGTTTTTGCTTTTTTAACCATATTTGTCAGAAGTTGGTCATTAGTAAATAATTCAAAATGAAAAAAATGCCACATGGGCAGGGCTGAGATGTGGAATGTCTCATGCCGGTTGATAAATCTTATCACTTTCAAACTTTAAAATAACAACTATGAAGCAGATGAATCAGCTGAATCATTGGGTATTACTTAATATTTTTGCATACCAGAAATGTTATTTTGAAACCCAGCAAAACGAAAATAAAATAAACCACCAAAGGCAACTTAATCCAAAATTAAAAGTGGGGAGGCAACAAACTAACGCTTATTGAACACTTAAATCTATCGGGTGCTTTTATATCAGATTCCTCATCTGATCCTCATAATGACCTTACGAGAAGGGGGTATTGTCTTCCTCCATGTGCAGATGAGGCAGTAAAGCTGTAGAGAAAAGGCACAATTCTCCTAGCTGACCCGGGAATAAATGACAGGGCTGGGTTAGAGACCCAGATCTGACCTCGAAGGCCATACTCGTTTTTTGAACACCATTTTATTTTAATCTTGTTATATTAATTGAGATAGTGCTTATTTTAAGTACACTTCAATTCCCCAAATCTGAGGAGGGAGTCATGAGGGGCTTTCTTAATACAGAACTTAAGGAACTAGACCCAGGGAGGAAAGAATGATTTAACTCTGAATTTGATAAGTAGTCACTGCCCATCTAGTCTATGTAAGGTGTTGCCTTATGTGCTGTGGGGCTACTGGGATGAACAAGACAGATTCCTGCTCTCTAACTGAGAAGTGGTCAGGTAGCCAACTAACTGATTCAAAGCAGCATGCAGGAGCCCCAGTCCAGAGGCAAAACGGAAAGATGGCCTTGAGTGGGGCCCTGAATTAGTGCAGAAAGGAGAAGAAAAAGGCATTACAGTGCAAATCATGGAAGGCGGATGGTTTCTGCACAGGTACAGGCCTTGGAAACAAAGTCAGAAAGAGGCAGAGAGATGGTTGCAGGCCTGTCTGTCTTGAAAGAAGAGGGGATGTCACAATCTTTGTCCAGCTTCTTTCCTCCCTTTGACTCCTGCTGGCTTTTTCCTGTTCTTTTACCAAGCCTCCCTCACTCCCTTTCCTCTCCTTCCATGTGGCTGGCATCCTAGGGCCCACAAGAGCAACCTTGCAGCTTAAAGGGTATTGGCTCTGGCCAGGATACTTGTTTCTGCAGCAGCAAGGACCCGAGTCTTCTCAAAGGGTAGACTGGTGCTCTCCCAGCAGAGGCATGGGCCTGGTACCAAGGAACCAGCACAGAATGCAGGAAAGAAAGGAGAGGATTTTCTCCATTTTCATTCTCCCTGGAAAGGACATGTCATTTACTAGAGGCAGCAGGAACAGCGTGAGTGGCTTTCTTTTATTCTGCAGCCTAAGTGCAGGGGCCTTACAGAGGGCTGTGCTCAGAGGAGGGGAAGATCAGAGGTGAAAGGGATGAATAATGTGCCCATGCAACAGTGACAGATCACTTGTAACAAATGCAGGATGACCCTTTAAAGCTCGGAGTGCAACAGAGCCTCCCTCTAATTAAAGATAATACAGAATTACCATGCTTAATTATTTTCAGAGCTTTCTTTGAGGTATTTTTTTGGTCTCAATTGGGGTGAGGGTCATCTTTGCCTGCAAAGGGCAAAGGCTGATTTTCATCCAGGAAACGAATTTAAGGAGATGAGCTCCATCTTGCCCCACCATCCCTGCAGTACCTAACATCCTCTCTCTCCGTGCGGCTGTAATTCTAGGTCTGTCTTTTATGTTTTCTGGCTGGTTTAACGTAGCATATTCCTTACCTACAAGTGTCTCTGCTCTTTTGTAATAAGTTGCTGCTGTTAAAATCTTTAAGATTTTTTTTTTTTTTTTTACTTTGCTTGCAGAGTTTTCTCAAAGTGAGGTCTGAAGAACACATGTGTCTTGTAAAAAATAGAGGATCATCTAGCCTCCGTAAAAACATATCCCTGGTTCCATCTTTAGCAGGGGTCCCTATCCCCACGGACAATTACCTATCCCTGGCCTGTTGGGAACCCAGGCCGCACAGCAGGAGGTGAGCCGCGGGCGAACCAGCAAAGCTTCATCTGTATTTGCAGCCGCTCCCCAGCGCTAGCATCACCACCTCAGCCCCACCTCAGATCATCAGGCATTACATTCTCATAGGAGCACCAGTCCCTGGTGCCAAAAAGGTTGGGCACCGCTGATCTATAGATCTAAATCAGGCTGTCTTGGGATGGAGTATAGGAATACGAATTTTAAACAAGAACCCCAGAAAAACCCCAGGGCATTCTTCTCCACATATTAAAGTCTGAAAACTATTGGTTAGGTGGCTTGAGCTTTGCCAGAAAATTCATTCTTCAAAAACCTCTCCCCTGGCTCCTCCTGCCCTCTGTACTACAACCAACCTACTCAGACTTAGATTCTCTCTCTGCAATCAGTCCATCTTAAAGATCTCATTATTTCTATTATCGTCCCTGGCGTTAAAATTGTCATTTCCTTTGTTGCACACACTCTGTTTCTTAGACTCTTCTGATTCATCTTGCTTCCTTCACACTCTGTCCCTTCTACCCCTACCTCTTTTGGCCTTTCTTTTTACCTCATAATTACTGACATAACTATGTTTTCCTTTATTTCTTTTTATTGCTTACCACATAGTTATTGAAATTCAGCTTAGTTCTTCCACCTTGTGAAGCTTTCCTTACAAAGGGACTAAAAAAAATAAAGAAAGGTTTAAAGTATGTCTTACTCGATAACCAACTTTCAATGGAGTTTATAAAACAATCCTTTAGCCAAGATCTATAATAAAAATAACTGTCTCTATGTCTATCTTTCTGCCAGAGTCAGGGAATGGCACCTTTTATACACTTGCTATAGCCCCATACTGTTGGTCACTCAGACATATTAAATCAGAGTATGAATAGTTTCCAGCCCTCTGCAACCCTCTAAGACATAACTGTGCTGGTTGTTCAATGTTGTTTTCTCTTGGCCAGCTATTAGTGCCATGTTTTGGTTAAACAACTTCATACATGTGCAATTGAGGCCATAGGTTTGTTTTGCATAGGTGTTAACTGTCTACTACATCTAGGACAGGAAGTGCATGGAGATGTTCCCAGCATTTTTGGGTACTCTCTTGAGACAGTTTTGTACAGCGGGATGGTCATTTTAATGCATATATAACCTATGGGCCATTGCCTGTTCCTCTGGGGGGATGGAACAAAGCAAAGACATCTTTGATTAAAATGACCTCAAATTTGAGTTATGAACTATATAAGGTGTCTTCCTTCACTCCCTGCTTTTAACTTCTTGGGAACCTGGGTACTTTTCTTGGATGAGTTTCTCAATGGAAGAAAATTGCAAGGCCAGGGCCAAAGCCATCCAGCTGAAGTTCTGGGGGCAGCACCAGTGCGGTGTTGACAAATTAGAGTACATTTAGAGCAGAGGCAATGGCAATTGAGATTCTAGAGGGTTTAATTTATGATGATGAACAATGAGGCTAAATGAGTGTGGTTTGGTCAAAATGACCACTGAAGAGGAAAGTAGGATAACTGATAACTGTCTTCCCACACACAGAGGGGTGATCTGAGGACATCACTCCCTTCTGAGCCCGGCTTCATACGTACTCTGGAACAAGCTCAAATCTGTGCCAATCCAGGGGATAGAATCACTTTATGTCCGAATAATTCAAATTATAGCGCATCATCAGCATGCACAAAATTTATGACTTATACTCACTTGGAGTTCTATCAATTGGGTCTTTAAAGATTTTTTTTTTTTTTTTTTTTACTTTTTACTAGATTTTTATAAGGCCTTCCTGTCTAGGAGTTTAATATTAAAAACCATGATTTCATTGAAAGATGTTTTAAGACATTAAATAGGTTAGAGATGTAAAATGGTATAAGCAGGAGTAATTTTCAAAAAGCTATGCCATTGGAAGAATGTATACTTTTTGTATATGCAGTATTCTTTGAACCTAAGTTTTCAATGAACCTGAAATTTGCTTGTAGTAATTTGAAATTTTATGACTTACATTCACAATACAAAGCTAGTCATACCCATGATATCATCTTCAGTTTTCGTCGTTGGCAGTCAGCCCTCAGATAAATTTATCTGTTTCCTTCCTGGTGAATTCAGCAAAAGGGTCCCATAGGCTGCTAGTCTTGGTCTGTTCTCTTCCCTTCTGTACAGACTCCTAACCTTTTTTTTTTTTTTTTTTTTTAATAACCTGGAGTCAAAATAAAACTGAGAGGGCTGAGAGAGAAAAAAGCATGGCAGGGGAGGTTAAATAGGTTATTATCGAGGAATGGTCTTCAGTGACTCTAAGTTAATGAACCCATCTTGCTTCTAGAGCTGGGAAATTATTTTCAAAGGTAATTTCAAAAGAGGAACTAGCAAAATGTCTGCATGATGGGACTGTCATTTAAATAAAAATATATCTTTAGGTTTAGACATGTTTGTCTGGGTACATGAGTTCTAGAACTTGGAAAAAAATAAAGAATGGAAGGAAAAAAATGGTGATGGAAACAACATGCGAGAGGAGAGAGAGATGGGATGGAAAGGTGAGACTTTATGATTCCGGACTGAGCTCACCCCCGAATGCTTCCGAGTCTGGTTACGATTTAAACCACTACCTAGAGGCATCCTGTACACTGTGAAATAACAATGTGGTGCTGAGTCAGAGGGTGAAATGTTCAGTGTAAGCAGTTGTTTCATGCATTTAAAACTTAAATTGGGCCAAGGTGAAACAACGGTGTTAATGACATGGTAGTTCAGGAGAGAATAAACATTTGGTTATTCTATAAAATGACCAACAACTAGATCTTGACAACTTTTGTTTGTTACAGAGAAAATGCAGTAAAAAAACAGAAGGCAGCATAATGTATCAAAGAATGATCAAGTAATAACCCCGATATTCTTCAAAGATGCTGGGCCAAAAATATTACAATGGAAGTCTTATTTTCATCCGGATACAGGTATCCCTTCACCATTTAGCCAGAAAAACAACATAGGAATTAAGAAGAAATAATGAATGCATGAATTTTCTTACTGCGCTACTCTATTTCATGCATTTTAGAAGGATTTATGCTCTACAGGTTCTTAGACTAGCTAGTTCATTAAGCAAGTTAGTGTGTAGGCATTTATATCACATAGTTGGGCACAAGTCCATAAGGACATAAACACTGCTTCAGTGAGAAAATAATATACTTGACTTTTACGTCATTTTGGTCACCAGCACTTTTTTCCTAAAGATATTAAACACCATTACTACAAGGACAGTTCAAACTGCAAGCACGGCTCATACTGTAAAACACTATTCCCTTATTGTGTCACAACAACAATCTTTTCTATGTTGAACATGTAGGAGG
>NW_006431925.1:6993175-7000675 GCF_000325575.1 Pteropus alecto | reverse complement strand
TAGTCAGAACTATTCCTACCATGTTCATGAGCTGAGACACAGTCAACGGACTCACCCGTTACTGGAAAACACAGTAATAGATATGGGGTGAGAGGTGTTGGATGACACACTTGATGAAATTCGCAGTTTCTTTGCCAGATATGCTGAATTACAAAGCCCTTTGGATAGCTATGTGAGGAGACTGACTAGTCCTTAAACGCTTGTGGCTCAATGATTAAGTTAGTGGTTATGCTATTTTTTTTCACATTTGCCTAGAAATAAAGCCATGAAGGCATAAACAGTAGAACATGGAAATATGCATTCTTAGGAATAAATGGCCTTGCTTGATTTCTGCAGGGAAGCCCAATAAGGTCTACTGCACCTCAGATCATTGGCGCTCAGTAGTAGCAGGTCAAATGAGAAAATAAAAACTAAGAAAAAGTGAGTGATGACATTTTGCCAGAAAAGCTATCAAACCCATGCTTATGGAGATGTCATTTTAAAGGGATTCTCAAGAGTATTTTCCCTTATTATTAAATAAATATGCATTTCATTAGAAGTTTAGAAACTGTAATAAATTAGAAAAATGAAACTAAAAATCACTTGTTATCCTACCAGAGAGAACCTGTAATAACCTTATTGTATATTCCTTTCCAGAAATTTCCTCTACATATATATATTTATGTGCCAAATTTGGCCGGTTCATGTTTGAGTATTTGTAGAACTAATTTTTAACTCAAAGTGATCAGGAGCTCTGTTTTTCAATTTTATTCCTCTAATAATACTTCCCTCTCTCCTACTAATCCCAAAGTATCTGGGGTAGTTTTTATTTTTAACTTGGTAGACCTCTGCTACTACTCATTAAATAAATGAATGAATGATAATCTACCCTTGATTAGAAGATGAATTTTTCATGATCAATTTACACATAAAGTATTATGTTTGAAATCAAATGGGGCTATAAATATTTTTATAAGCTTTTGTTTCCTCTTGGGAACTATCTCTGAAATTTAAGAATTTTGAGTTTTAATTATTTATAAAAATGATCATTTTAAACCTTTTTTGAGATATTCTTTAAACTGTGTCAACAGATGAACAAAAACGTCTAGGAAATGTCAGAGCATATTGCAGAGATGATCACTACATAACCTTTGAGTAGATCTTCCAGGAGAATATTACAGGCCACTTGCCTGCTAGGGATGCTGTGATTTACATTTAGTGCCTACTAACTCTGGTTTGCCTGAGAGGCAGGTTCAATTGATACTGTTTTCCCTGGGGAGCAGGGCTGGGACAGCAAATAAAAGTCGTGTTTGTAAAAATTATAGTGGTAAGTTGAGACTATAATAAGCAGTAAGACAATAGAGTCGAAGGAACATAAAACCAAGGATGGTGAGACCCGTGCCTCAGTTTACATTTCACCACTGAACTCTTAAGAGAACTTGGTCAAGTTCTTCTACTTTCCTCTCTGAGAAATGCCTATTTTGCAGCTGTTTTTGGAGATCATGAAGAAAGCAGATTTTAAAGGCGTAACATTGACAAGAAAAGCTTTGTATTCTTTCTCCAGTGCCGATCTGGTGACTGATGGGAGACTGTTGTGGCAGGGCAATTTAGTTTGCAGACAGGTGAACATTGACCCTCGTATACCTGAACTCAGAAAGAAAATGCCATATTCTCGAGCAGGAACAAAGAGAATGTATAATTTCTGACCTTAAATCTGCCATCATGGTCGTTAGTGCGAACTCCATCCTAGAAAGCTATGTATGTAAACTACCAGTTAAGTCCTGAGAATTTCAAGAAAAGCTAAGTAAATTATAACTTACTAAAAAAAAAAAACAAACCCCAAACTAGACAACTTTTTGCAGTATCAGTGATCATGAATATAAAGCAAAACTAATAATTTTTAAGAGGAGCACAATTCCTGATATTTCATATCTGTCTCCAGCTTATGTTTCTTGTGATTGGCCAAGCCCATGAGGAGTATGTACATTTATCCACTTTGGATGATTTCTTGACGCACTGGGCTTTTCTCGTATGCTATTTGCTACTGAGGAGAAATAGGTTTAAAGGGATCGATCTCAGACCTAGTTTGGTTATAGCTACCAATGTTTCAAAAAGCCCCACTCTAAGGTGGTTTTCTCTAAAAAGTGGTCCTAGGGAATCATGCTCTGGGAAGGCTTGGGTGCATTAACCTTTGTAATATATTACATTAGATGGGCCTTGGACACAGGTCCGAGTAGGACAAAACCAAGATTAAATGGTACAGGGCCGTTTCTAAGTCAAATAACTTCTAAGGAATTTATCAAATATAACTTTTAGAGTGTCATTGGAGAAGTGAAAAATAATACTAGAAGTCATTGTATTCCTTGCTCGAGATTTAGGACAGTTACATTACTTTAAAATATATCTGTGTTCATGGCTGTCAGAAGAAATCCTAACAAAAGCCACACATTTGCCACATCCATTACCACTGTAAAGAATTGCTTTGAAATGCTCGCTCTAACAGTTGCACAGCTTCGATTTCCTCATTTGAGGCTGGACAATTCTAGTTCTGGGCTGAAAGTCTTCACCCATGGATCCAAACAATAGTGTGGCACCTACCAATTGCAAAGTTCTTACATGCAGTGGAAAATAATAATAGCCACGGTCTGCTGAGCACTTAGTGTTTACCAGGCCTTGTATGTGTATGACATGAACTATATAGTCAAAATTTAATTAGCCGAACAGGACTACATGGCCTGTAATATTTTTTTTTCTTCATTTTACAGATGAGGAAACTAAAGAGAGAAATATTAAGATTTTACTCAACATCACATAGGTAAGTAAGTAGAAGAACTGGTTTCCAACACAGCTTGTTGCTGACTCTAGCGTCCTCCCTGCACAGACAGGCTCACTAACAGTCATGATTTGAGAGGAGCAGGTGGAGAACTGGCAGTCCATTCTATCTGTTTGACCAGAAGCATAAAATAATTCTATTTTGTCTTTAATATAAATTTAACATCAAAAAGAAAAACTTCCAAAATATGTAATATAAAAAGGAAATTTTTATTAGACTGAACACAAATAGTCACCAGTGCTTGGTGTGTTGAAATGTTCACTAGTCATCACTACAAATTCTTGGACATAGAATCAGAACTATCAAAATAAGTTCCCTAATTTCCAGTCTTTTCTTTTATAAAGTACATGTGTTAAAGCATCCTCCTTTCAAGTAAGCCTCCAACCCTACAGGAACTTACGGCAAGGGGAGATCTCTTCACAGGAGACACATGCATGAAAGAAAACAGTATGTGATTTGGGATAGATAGGGCCCAGCTCTTTGGTGGAGGAGATTTTGCACCTCGGCAACTGAGCAGAAGGCAATGTTTACAACCATCACGTTTAGCCCAACTTTTAGATTCTTGGATGTGCTTCTTCACGCTTTGCAATCATTCTCCTTAAAAAATATACGGTAGTAACGACACGATCATCTTGTTTTGTGTTTAATAATGAGATGGATAAAAACCGTAGCTACTCATGAGTGCCAAAGTGAAAAAGAAAAATGGCAAACAAAAAAGGTAAGTCATTTGTTGTGAGAACCTACAAATAAATTAAACCTTGCCTAAGATGTATTGATTTTATGTGGCCTCGCCTGTAGAATAATGTCAAGGGTTCCTGACAATCCATTACATTCAATAGGCAAAATCTCCTTATAATTTTTTTTCTGTTTCTTGAACGATGTATAATCTATTTTTTCCTTGATGAAAAAAGCAGAGCTTTCTAAGCTTGAGGATTCTTTAAAGTAGTGAACAATGCTGATACTTTGTATGTGGAAAAGTTTCTTTTGATCACTTCTTAAACATCATATATGGAGAAAAATTCGTTATAATGGACTGTCCACATGTTAAATCTAAGCCCATGCATACATTCTAAATATACCAGCCGAGTCCAGCAAACTGGAAATAATTATTGGGTCATCTTTATTGTAAAGTTAGAAACGGCATGGTAGAGTGAGTGCTTTGCATTTTTTACTAGAGATTTCAATATTGAAGAAAACTTAAAGATCTTTATTGTAGATTCCTGATGAATTTTCAGTGAAAAAGATTGACTTCTTAATATCTTTTGATCAGTATTGGGAACTCATTCTTTACTACTAGGACTAAAAGTGACCTCAAAGAAAACATTTAAAAAATAGTGTATTTCACCACTACTTAGAGACTTCTCAAGCCTGTAGTAAAAAGATGATTTTTATCATGAAAAAACAACATATCTCTGTCTACAGTGATGCTGAAGGAAAGCAAAGATATAATAGTTCTAGCAGAAAAATAGCAAATAGGCCAAGATCGTTATAATCTTTGAACCTGCAATTATGTGCGTGTGTGCGTGTGTGCGTGTGTGTATGTGTGGGGGTGTGTGTGTGTGTGCATGCACACTCACGGTGTTATCCATGCATGTTCTCCTCATGCTGATAGTCTGGTAGCAAGGGGAAAATGAAGGTCCTGGCAATTTTTTAACCGGCAAGAAAATTTTTATTTTTAGTGTTTAATAGTGAATTCTGGTTAGAAATTGGCAATTGAGGGGCCTAGTGTGTCAGGCAATGGGATTCTAGAACTTCAGGGTTGTTCTTGAGGAGGGCGGCCTGACTGGTGAGAGTTTGGGAGCCCTTCATCAAACAGCCAGGCTGCCGTGGTGCATGGTAAAAATGTCTATGCTTATGGTCTCTTGGTGGTGGTTACTTGATTCTTAAGATTTAACCTAGACTTCCTTAGAAACTCTCCCAGGCTAACGGATACACTTAGACTCAGTGAACAGACGACTGGGTAACTGCAGCTTTAGAAAGGTCCTCATATGTAACTTGGGTGAGTAACTTGGGCAACAGGAAACTCCAGCTCAAGTGAAGCCTACACCCTAGGAAACCATTCACCCTAGAAAGCAAACTGCTACAGTTGTACAAAACTTCTAATCTGTATTTGGACTTTGGGCAGGTAAATAATGCAGATTCTAGAGTAAATCTGTAATGCTGAAACTGAGCATAGAGTCCTTCATAAACACATTCATTCGTCCATTCCATAAGCATCCAGTGAGCACCTATTATGGGCAGACACTAGGCAGGGCCGTGGGTTGAAAAATCAGTGGGGCCCAGTTGTGTTTACAGTTCACAGGTTTATAGTCCATGAGAAGATACATGAAAAAATAGTTACAATGCAGTGTGACACATGCCACAGGGGGATGTACGCACATCCAGGGCTAACAGCTGGAAGAATCGACTGATGCTGCCTAGGGGGAGGAGGGAAAGTTTCACTGAGAAGACGGTCTTTTTAGGATCAGAAGAAGAAACTTTCCAGGCTGACTGCAGGGAGCAGGCAGAGGACTGAGTGGATACAGTGACAGAGAGGCCCAGAGATGAGACAAGTCCAGGGCGGGAGGGCATCTGGAGGAGACAATAAAGGTTCGATGACTTAGACAGGATGTTAAATCTGGGCAACGTGGCTATGTCTGATACTAGGTGACCCTGGTGCTGTCACGCAATTAAAGCAAAGAATTGAATGAACTTTTAAATTGGGGCCAAGATAGCCTGGGGAAGGTGAAACCAGTTGGGAGGTCACCGTAATGTCCAAGGCCAGACTCTGCCTTGGAGTCTCTGTGTTTGCAGCCGCTGCCTCTCCCTGGCTCCTTTCTGTGGGTCCACAAACCAACTTAAGGTTTTTATGTCTTGACAAGATACCTCTCTTGCAATCTAAAATCCACCTCGTCTTTCTCTTTTTCTCTTCCCTTTTATCCTTTCCAGCTAAGCTTGTTGAAAAAGTAGTCTAAGCTCCTAGCTCCACTTCCTTACACCCCATTCCATCAGCAACCCTCTGTATACTGGTCTCTGTATACCCCTCTCTGAAACTGCTCTAGCCAAGTCTCCAAAGATCTCTAATTGTCTGATCTGATGGACTTGTCATAGGCCTCTTCCTATCTGGCCTCTGCAGCATTTAACTTTACCGATCACTCATCCTTCTCAAAACACTCCCCTCTCTTTAAATGGCACTACATCCCCTTCTGCTTCCTTTCTTACCTCTCTGTCTACATTTTAAAAAGTGTTGCATGGGCTTCCCTTTTTCTACCAGCTCTATAACTGTTCTCATGCTACACTTTCCTTAAACCAGTGATTCTCAAACTTGAGAGTACATCAGAATCCCCTGAAGGTCTGGACTCATGTGGCTGGGTCCCAAGCTCAGAAATTCTGATTCGACAGATCTGCGGGCAGGGCAAAAATTGGCATTTAGAAAAACAAGTTCCAGGTGATGCTGATACTGCTGGCTTGGGACCGTATTTAGAGAACCACAGCCTTAATCTTTTCTCTGCCCAGGGCCACAGCTACCAGCCACACTGATGATTCACTACCATGGACATTCTATGCCTTAGACTCAGAGATCCCTTTTGTACATCTCTACCACAGCCTCCACCAGGGCTCGGAAACTTAATCTGTCCAAAATGGAGTGAATCAAATCTCCCTTGCTCTTTCCTGTCCACACACCCAAATCTGCTCCTCCTCCTGTATTCACTTGGAGAAAGGCAACGCCCCCTCTGACTTAGCCTCCACACGTCACAAACTCCCAGGAATTACTGTCTTCGAAATTCCCTGGTTCATACACTGTTCCCCGTGTCTGCTGTCATTGACCGTGCCTGGGCCCTGATGGAACTCCTAATCTCTAGGCATGTCGATAGACTCACAGCAAATTTCTTCTTCTTGTCTGAATTCCTTCCTTAAGGTTAGCTGCTCCCCCAGTGCCAACAGCGATGCCCTTATCATGAGCACTTATTATGTGCATGGTCTTAGCCTGGACTACTGTCACAAATTACCGTAGACTGTTATAAAAGCTCACGTGGCTTATATAACGAACACATTTCTCACAGTTCTGGAGGCTGCGAAGTCTAAGATCAAGGTGCCAGCAGACAGCTGCCTTCTTGCTATGTTTTCACAGATGGAGAGAGAGATGATCTCTCTCACATCTCTTCTTAGAAGGGCACTAATCCTATTCATTAGGTCTCCACCCTCATGTCCCAATTATCTCCCAAAGACCCCACCTCCAAATATATCACATTGGGGATTAAGGCTTCAACATAGGGATTTTTTTTTGTGGTGGGGGGATGCAAACATGGGCCCAGAGCATGCTCTGCTGGTGTTTCAGAAATGCCTTGTGTTTAATCTTCGTTGCACCAGTGCCCAGTAATGTACAAGGCACTCTGAAAAGACCCACGTTTTGTTGTTTTGACCTAGGAAAAAATAAACTGCTTCCCAAATCTCAGGCACTGTTACATTCTTTTACATTTCTCTGGCAACTAAGCTGGCTCTGAAGGGCCTGGAGATTAGTTTTCTCTCTTGGATGAGCTTGGTAATGCTCCTAACAGATAATTCTAGGTGCTTTTCATTCCAATAACAGTGATGGCTGGCATTGGATTTCTTTCAAATAAGTTTGCGTTCGAGACAATAATAAATGTTCTTCAATAAGCTTGAGCTGCTTATTGAGAAGGAGCTAAGGAGATTTGGATGCTAGTTCT
>NW_006431925.1:6970808-6993139 GCF_000325575.1 Pteropus alecto | reverse complement strand
AGGGGATGCTAGGCTTACCTAGGTCATCTCTCTAGGGCAGTTTTCAGCCCATTTGTTTAGCATATGAACAGCAATTTCGACCCAGGATAATAAATGAGTTGATAAAAGAAAAAGTACTTTCCTTCTGTATGAATGCATGAAAAGTTAAAAGGCAATGGAGAAATGTGCAGATGAGGGGCTATAACAGTTAAAGCAGGAAACCCTATGTATCAGGAAGTGGACTTGGATCCTAGTTCTGTGGAGAGGCCAGAAGCCCCAGACTATAGACTCTGTAGTCTATGATGGCGGAAGAAGCCCAGTTCCAGGGAGAAGTGTCACCAGTTATCCATAGATAGGTTTCACGGAAGTGAAACTCATGTGAGGAATATTGCAATTTCCTAGACATATAGCAGTCCCTCCTTGTCCATGTTTTCACTTTCTGCAGTTTTAGTTACCTGCGATATACAGCTGTCTGAAAATATTAAATGGAAAACCCCAGAAATAAACAGTTCATAAGTTTTAAATTGTGCACTATTCTAAATTAGTGTGACAAAATCTCTTGCCGTTCTGCTGCCTCCTGCCTGAGACCTGTATCCAGCATATCCATGTTGTATACACTGCCTACCCGTTCTTCACTTAGTAGCTGTCTCAGTTATCAGACTGACCATCGCAGGACTGCAGTGCTTGTATTCCAGGTACCCTAGTAGTAGCCTAAGGCTATATTACGATCCCTAAGTCATTCACCTCACTTCATGTTATCACATAAGCACTGTTTAATCTCATATCATCACAAGAAGGGTGAGTATAGTACAGTAAGATATTTTGAGAGACCACATTCATGTGACTTTTATTATAGTATATTGTTATAATTGTTCTACTTTATTATAACAACAATAACTATTGTTAATCTCTTATGGTGCCTGATTTATAAATTTACCATATATAGGGAAAAAACATAGTATATATAGGGTTTGGTACTATCTGTGGTTTCAGGCATCTACTGGAGGTCACGATTTATAAATTTACCATATATAGGGAAAAAACATAGTATATATATGGTTTGGTACTATCTGGTTTCAGGCATCTACTGGAGGTTATGTTTGTTTAGGGAGGGACCTTAGAGAGGACCACTGTATGTTTAGGCTAGCTTTTTAGCAATTCACATTTTTGTATTCTCCGAGTGCCTTTTTTTGTTGTTGTTGTTAACTAAAGTGCATATTTTTTACCATATATAGGGAAAAAACATAGTATATATATGGTTTGGTACTATCTGGTTTCAGGCATCTACTGGAGGTTATGTTTGTTTAGGGAGGGACCTTAGAGAGGACCACTGTATGTTTAGGCTAGCTTTTTAGCAATTCACATTTTTGTATTCTCCGAGTGCCTTTTTTTGTTGTTGTTGTTAACTAAAGTGCATATTTATGTTGGGGTTCACTCTTCGTGTTACACAGTTCTATGAGTTTTGTCAAATGCATGTATCCATCATTACAATGTCATACGGGTTAGTTTCACCAACCTAAAAAATCCCTTGTGCTCCACTTATTCATCCCTCCTTTCCACTTCTGGGTGCCTCTTAATTCTTTTATTTCTAATGTCTTACATGGACATAGAAAAACATTATAGTCTGAAAACCACCTGCGTTAAAACAGTATCAAAATGCACATTCCCAGGTCCAAATCCAGACCTCTTGAATCACAAGCTCCCCAGGTGATTCTGATGAACTTTGAGAACCACGGCTAAGTAAAAAGTACCCACTCAGGTAAGGCTAAAGGTGACATACTGAAATCCACATGGACTTGATCAGCACGCAGGGGGTCACCATCTGGTTCTCTAACCAGCATTACCCTTGCTTCCTTCTGCTAATTATCAGTTACGCATATACTAATTATCTTCGTTGGAAGTTGCAAGGCTAACTAGTCTTCCTACTTTAAAACTTATTCTCATTGTGATATTATAAGATACCATCTATGCCAAGGTCCCAAATCATAATTAGATTCATTGTTGGTAGCTGGGGTAGCAAGGAGGAGGACTCAGTACTCCAGAAAGTCCTCTTCGATACAGCATATGCAAATGAAGGATGAGATTAATTAAATATTTCATCGATGCTGTCCAAACTCAAATGTATCCTGTCGAACTCTCCTTTGGCTTGATACCACAATCATCAAATACAAAGGCAGTGGAGGGAAGGGGCACTGTAATATGCAATACAATAAATATATCAATTGAAGACCAACATTAAAAGAGTTATTTGCTAATGGGCACCATGCCAGGGTTACTCAGGCAATGCTGCCTGCAGAATTCCTAAGCTGAGTTCACAAGATACAGATCGATGCACCTCCAAAGAGAGTCTATATCAATCTCCATTTCATTCATTAGCTCCCACTTCGAGCTGGTTGGCTGCTAGTTAACTCTTTAATGTGGGAGAAACTGTCAGTGTAAAGGCCACTGGGACACGTGCTCTTCCCAGCTGTACTTGACCTGTCAATATTTCTTGCAGCAGACTGTTTAAACTGGTACGGCTAATGGCAAAATGGAGACCTATGGGGTTTTGAAGGCTTTCATAGCTTTAAAATGGCTTACCATCCAATAGCAAACATTAGTAAATTCATCCTGTTGCTGTATTTCTGCCTGTGCCTCACTATCCAGGTGCACAGAAACTGGGGTAAAATTATTTTCCATAGTTCTATTCTTGAACTCCAAGGTATTTTAGACTACACATTATGTAAATGTGGGCTCTACTATGAGATACGATCACACCGAGGACTTGGCTGCAGTGGAGATCGTTAGTTTGTGATTCAGCTCTAAAGAAGCTCCAAACAATGAGGGAAGCAAAGCAGTCCTTTCTATAAAGTTAGAGTTAATTTCCAATTTGTATTGGTCCAGGGACAACTTTATTGTTGCACAGTGGAAGAACCTGGATGCTCAGGGGGCTGCTCAATGCATGAACTATTTCGAGCCCTTCTGAAAATGTAAATAAGAGCCCTAAAACATAAAGGCATAATTACCAAAACAAAGAACAGTCTCAGACCACCAGGAATAGCTGGCTTCGCTTATTTTCTTTCTACAAATATTGAATTTACTAATTTCCCTTGCCTTACTGTTGAATAAAATCAATTTTCTCAGTAGAGCTGATCTCTGCTTTGTTTGAGGTTAGATGTGAAGTTGATATGCATCCTTAGATATACTGTTTGGGAGAAAGCCTTGAATATTTAACCCTACGTCACAGAGAACCCTCCCTTCGCCATCCTGTGGGGCGTATATTGATTCATTATCTGACAATCAGGATTCTCCATAGGTTAATTGACATGTTTGAAATTCATGGCAAGAAAATCTGTGCATTATTTTAAAACTCCTGTCAAATTGTTTGTAGATACGGTTTGATAACAACACCTGTTTTTTCCTCTCTTGGCCAATACGATCCATTGAGAATCCTGGCTTAAAAAATTTCCCTGCAGAATTGTCAAACATATGTATTTGTATTTCATTACTTGGGTAATAGCTGATTTGCCAAGTTCATTTACTACTAGTTGCTTCTCAAACATCTCAGTGGGATAATTAAGGAATACTAAGATCTGAAACTGTACTAAGTTAGGAGGGGGCTGGAGCCATTGCCCAAATCCCAGTCCTGATTAAACTGCTGTCCAGAATTAAATATTCAATAACTGAAATGCTCTTTTCTTCCTTTACTCTGAACAACTTATCAAGAAGACAGAGCTACTCCCCAAGTTGTGCAGAAGAGACTCCCCCTCAAATTATCTGTACTAATCAGATCAAAATCCTACAGACTTTCAACTGAAAGGCATTTAAACTCAAAATTGGTAATGGTCTAAATGGTGCCTTCTCTCAGTGGATATACATGTGGGGAGAGAAAGTAAATAGTAACTCCAGGAGTATGTCCTCCAAGATAGTAAAGAAAGGCCAGGCACAGTTCAGGGTTATGGCTGAATACACTGGCACCAATGAGAATCCGGACAGCTAATACCCTCTCTTGAGAAATTGCGAATGTGAAGGATTCTGGAGAAGAGTGCTGAAGTATGATAGTACTAGAGTTTAAATGCTCTCAAAGAATCTTACTGGCTCATTACACAAAGAAAAGAGATATTTTAATCATAAGCTATCTATCATCACTTGAATTTGAATGCCTGTTGTTTGAAGTCACAAGCTACTGACTCCCATGATGTAGGTTTTCAGGTCTATTGCTGGAACAAAAAAGTATGAAAACTGAAAAAAAAAAAAAAATCCCTACGAACAACAACCAAATGGCTATGGAGCCAACAGAGAGAAGATATTATGTCTGAAATGCTGTCTCTTTTAAATTTTGAAAAAGAAGTGAAGATAATTGAATAATGAGTTTCTCGGAACCGTCCCTCTGGAGAAAACAGGAATATATGAGAGACTAGAGAGAATGTGTTTAAAAATAAACTATTGAGGTGTATAAGCCCCATTGCTATCATAAGACAAATGCATTCGATTCCTCAGTCCGTCAGTTTTCCAAGTTCATACACACATTAAAGGAGAGGATGCCCAGGGATCCAAAACAAAATTCTGTTTAAAATGCAGGCACCAAAGTAGGAGATAGTTGAGCTCTGTTGTCAGAAGTCTATTATGAAAGGGCAATTTTGATGATGATCCCCATTTACTTCCCATTTCTCCTGTTTTGATGTGCATTCCTTTTTGACACATAGCTGATAGACTCAAGGGGGGCCCTTAATAATTCCTTAGAGAGATACACATGGTTTTCCATCAACTATGCACTGGGTGTTCGTAGGGGAGGTATTATTGATTTTTTCAATAGTGAAAAAGTTACCAAACTTAGTACTGACATGGTCTTGTTTTATCCTATCTCGTTACATGAGAAAATTGTATAGTTTTTTTTTACCCTCTCAATGCCCAGAAGTCCAGGCTTAAGGAGGGGAAACAGTTCAGACTCTTCACATAAAATAAAAGTAAGACAGAAGAGCCGGAGAGCTTCTCTTGTCACATTTCTACAATTTCCGGCTTTCAAGCCGCCACTTACAAGTCACTGCTTGACATAATCTTTAGGCTTAAGCATGTGGAACAGTGGACCAACCAGCTTAATAAAAAGACAAAGATGATATGCAACTAATGGACAGAGCATTGCAACTAGGTGTTAACACATCATTCATTGAACTAAATGCTCTTTCAAACTCTGCAGCAGAAACAATTAAAGTACTGACGGCAGTCTTAGGTTGCTTCAGATTGTCTGGCACAATTGATCCACAATTATCTTTGTACTCCCTGAAGCCCCCGAATGCTACCTTCTTCATTGACTTTAAATTTCCTTCACAATTCTCCAACCTGTGTTCTGGCATACTGAATTTCTGACAAACTGAATATCCATCGGAGAAGGCCATTTTGATAGACCTAGGAATCCTAACTATCCTATTAAAAATCTGAGTCATATGCCTCTTGAAAGCCAATAACCAGCTTGTCACACAAATGAGAAATCTTATTGAAAATTTAAAGATGAGAGTTAAACTTTATGACAAAAGAGATGACAACTGGTTTTTTTTTTTCATTATTTTCGTAATACAGCTTGTTAGAGAAATTCTATGATATAAGATTTATAGCAAAGAGGCAAATTCTACTTCCAAAATTTGAACTTTAAAATCACCCATGTCTAGTATGGCCAAGGAATTTTGTTTACCATTTTTGCACCCATTGGGCCAAGACTCTGATGATCAGTATAAACACTGTTGATATAAAATATATTTTCCTGAACATTCATTTACATGGTTGTTTGGACATCTCTTTGCTACATAGAAAATTACTAAGTAGCTGATTCATCAGAATCACTGTGAACATCTTATGGAACCCAACCAGATGTGCTTTGTTTCATAAGCACTGCGAAAAAGAATTTGTTTTGGAATGTAGGCATTAACACAATCTTATACAAATAAATACCTTTCTCATAATTTATTTACTTTAATCTTTTCCCTTTTTTTGCTGTTGATGTCTGGCAGGAAATTGTGCAATTAGGTGAGTGAAAAACTCTAAAGATGGAGAGAATCAGCCACCTTCCTTGGTTGAATAAGGTTGCTATTGCCCTAAGAAAAAGATAGTATTTGATCCAAACTGAAAGGTCATTTTCAGCTGTTATGTAAAGACCTTCAGTTGGGTATGCAGTGGACCCGAGATCACTAATATAGTTTAGTTAGGTGAAGAAGATAATCCATGGATTATCTTTTTTAATCTAAACTGTACATTCGATTTTTTTTTCTCAATTAGGTGCATTCTGATATAAACGTGATGAAGAATATTTTAGCTGGCACCAAAATTAGCAAGATTTTGGGAACTTTCCAAAAGTATAAACTAAACTGTGTCTGATGAGGGCATCAGAATGTATCTCTATTCAGTATCATCATGGACTAAAAAAGAAAAACAACTTTTATTTGTGCAGCATGTGAGAAACCTTCATCAGGATATCATGTTTGCATTCTTAGTTCTGTTTTCCCAGCAATTCCATGAAGAACCCTGCATGAATTTCCATGGATCTTATTTAAAATGTTTATTAAAATTGCTACTTGACACAAGCTTTACTATTTTATACTAATTTCTTTCTTTCCTTTCTGAATAATAATTCACATGGTCTATTGCATGTATATGTGGCAAAAATGTGTGTGTATATATATTATACATAGTCTAATTCTTTGATGCTTTGTGGCTTGAGGGAAATGTTAATATTTTAAAAGATGTACTTTCAGAAAATACTTTACTGTTAATAAATATATTAATATTTAATACTGGAAGCCCCATTCCCATGATACTCTTAATCTTTCTTTTCCTATTTCCTTTTTTTTCCCTTTGTACTTATAATCTTAAGTACCGTATAATCACCTTGTTTGATTGTATTTTCTGTTTATTATCTATTTTCTCCCACTGGAATATAAAATCCCTGAAGGCAGAAGGCTTTGCTTTGTTCATTGGCATATCCTCAGCACCTAGAATGGTGCCTGTCACATAGTAGCTATTCAACAAATATTTGTTAATGAATGAATGGTATCATTAGTCGTAATAAAGGGCAGTGTAAACACTGAATACAGTTTTCATTCTATAAATCCTTGATTCTATCTTTCCCAATAATTTAATGATGGCCCAGTAGTCTATGTTTAATAATCACCCTAGGGAATATTGCTAAAGGTGTTAAGTATTAATTGCTTCAAACACAGTGGGAGGTTTATATTGTTGGAGAAATTAAGTCTCATATAAGATCTTAAACAAGAAGCACTGCTTTTCATATATTCAACTTTTGAGATAGTTACTTATCATCTGAAAAAGGAAGGCAAATTTGGGGAATATAGTGAACACTTCTGGAACTCAATATTGTAACTGTACATAGTTCCTCTTCCAAAAGTAAATTCTATACAACTATTACTTTCAGTAAAATAAATAAGAAATTTTAATATACTCAGATGATTAGAGATTCATATTTATTCTCATCCTCCCTCCCCATTCTCTCTTTCTCTCTCTCTCTCTCTCACACACACACACACACACACACACACACACGCACGCACGCGCGCGCGCGCATGCAAAGAAACACACACACACACACAAACACACACACACATACACGCGCGCACACGCGTGCACGCAAAGATTGTGGGAAAAAGAACTGTCAGAAAGACCCTGATATAAATGTATAAATGAAAAGAAGAAACAGCTAGGAGTCAGAATTCCTGGACTATGGTTTTAGCTCTGCCAATATCCGGCCAAGTGATCTTGGCCAATTAATTTCTCTTTGAAGAGTCTGTTTTATCATTGATTAAGCATTTAAGATCCTATCACTCTCTAAAAAGTCTGTAATTATTTGATTTTATTACTCAATGTCGCCCTAATAATTTTAATAAAAAGAAATATCAGGAGTTACCAATAGGAAATATTATTGTTTAAGCACATAAGAAGAAGCACAGAATAAAATGAAACTAGAAATTAATAATGTTTCTTTAATCAAGTTTAACATATTAAGTGAGCAATTTTGAAAAATATATCAAAGTAGAAAGAAACGATTAAAGAACAACTATGGTTAGATTTTAGTCACCAATCTTTTATTTTTAATATTCTTACTAGTTGTGTTCATATTCTATACATCTGTATCCTGATTTTGAAAATAAATATTTAAATGAAAAAAGCTGCAATGTTATCTTTTTTTTATCTATCTGCATACATATGCAAAATTTTTTTAAGATTAATGAAACTGAATTTCCGTTTGGACTCTAAAAAATGTCTATAATCCCACAAATGGAAGATAAGGTGGGAAAAAAATTTGTGTATATGATTCCAATAGCGTTTCAATTTTTGATGGATTAAAAAAATCACTAATTCCCATATTGCTTTATTTCTCATTTTTATAGGCAGAACATTATCATTTGGAGACAACAGTGTTAACGTCTGGTCCCCCAACTCAGAGCATTGCCTTTGGTGAACAACTATGTTGCCTATATAATTAATCAGAGGAAATTTCAAAATACTTTATACCATCAATCTCTTTGACAACATATCTAACAGCTTATTTTCATCTTGCCTTTGGAATAATGCCAGATAGCAAAATCTAGTATCTTTAGACAAAGCTCGGCCTAACACCTGCTTGCATTGTTACCTGTCCTGCTGGATGGAGGTTGTTCACCCCAAACAAGCCAGTGAAGAGAATTTCATTAATTCACCTCTGTATCTTTAATCAGCACCAACTCTCCCCCATCTTCTTCGAGGGATTCACCTCCACTTATCACAAATGGACCCGGCAGCTCCTTTGTTGTTACAGTAAAGGAAAGACTTTTCCTTACTGTATCAGAACCTCCTTCCTGTATGTTGGCTACTCTGAGAAGGGTCTTGCTTCTCATGTTTATGCCTACGGTTTTACACTCAGAATTTAAAATAAGCTGATGATGACTGGGACAATTTAGGCTGATTTACATTTTATATTTTTAATTAGTCGAGACCAACAAGATAATTATATTATTCCCACTTTAAAATTTAAGTCATCAAGACAGAGCAAGTACCAAAATCTCCAAATAGGTCCCTAGTAAGACCAAGATTACAACACAGGAGTTCTTGGTACAGTATTTATGTTTCTAATTATATAAAAGGTCATCTTGCACTAAGACAGACCCTGCACAGTCAAATAGAAAACACACTGGATTGGAAATCAAACAATATGGATTTTACCACTAATTGAATACAATACCACAGGTAGTTATCCAAGTTGCGACTATATTCATTCAATACTAATTTATTTAATAAACAATTAAATACTCATTCTGTGCCTGAAATAGGCAGAAAGTAGTTTCAAGGTGACAAACTGATAAGAGTGTGTATAAACCACAAGTACACGATGGTGAGGGAATTTGGAGGAATCGCTCTTATGGGGCTCTGCTGGGATGACTGGTTTTGATATCTGGTCCTTTCATTCAAACTGACAATGACAGAATTAACAAAATTATAAGGATGTTTTTAGATTTGTGAAAATACAACTTCAAACTTTTTTTGGTTTATCAATTTTCCTATGTGATTCTCCTTATTTGCTATACCAAGGACGCTGAGAATCTCATAAAACTATAAAAGCTCATCCCCAATTATAAATAACAGATGGACACAAATTTTGTATCAATTTCAGGAATTCACAAGTTCCCCAAATCCTATCCTAGACCCCAGTTAGAAACCTGTACCCTAAACTAAAAGGCAGCACAACTTCAGGAGCGCATCTTCGTCATTTGCTGTGATAACCTTGGTGCTAGCTCCACGATCCATTTATTCCTTGAATATTATTGAGCATCTAATATGTGCTGCACACTGTTCTAGATGACGAGTTATCTCAGGGAACAAGACAAAGTTCCCTGACTTCAGGAGGTTGGAAGGCAGACAATAAACAAAAATAATAACTAAATTACACGGTATGCCAGTAGGTGGTAAGTACTATGGAAAAAAAAAATAAAGTTGGGAAGTGATTTGGGGGTGCCAGGGAGCATGGAGGAGAAAGTCTGCAATCTAAAATATGATGGCCAGGGAGGCCCCACAGAGCATGTGGCATTCAAATAAGACTTGGAGGTAAAGCAACAAGCCAGTTATAGATATCTAGGGAAAGTACTCCAGGCAGAGAAAACACCAGTGTAAGGGGTCTGAGAGGGCATCGCTGGGTAGGACTGGAATGGAGTGAGAGATAGGAAAATAGTGGAGATAAAAATCGGAGAAGTAAAAGGTGTGTGGGGAGGGGCCAGTGGCAGGTCACAAAGGGTCTCTATATCTCTGGGATGGGAAATACTTGGAGAGTTTGAAGTGAAGTAACATGATCTGATTTATGTTTGAAACGAAAGGACCACTGTGGTTGTTGGGTTGGGAGGCAAGAGATTTGCAGTTATGAGGTCACTGTAGAGATCCAGAGACAGATGATGTGGTGTGCACTATGGTGGGATCTGGGAGGGGGTGAGAGGTGGCCAGATTTTGGATGTATTTTGAAGGTATATCCAAGTGCTGATCTATTTGTATGTGGAGCATGGTAAGAAAGAAGTGAAATATGCCTCCAAGGTTATTGTGGCCTGTGTTGCCATTAACTCTAATTGCAGGGGGAACAGAAGGAGGCTAGAGGGTGGATGGTGGTAATGACAGTACAATCATTTGAAGGTTTACTGGGAAAGTATCAGCCACTTTGTAGGCTGTATCTAAATTTCTCCACTTTCATTTATGATCAGTATTTTCAGCAGAAAATTGAACTTAATATTTTACTTTTATTTAGTTTACAGATGGATCAAACTTTCCCCATAAAGCCTTCCTTGGCTATTCTAGTCTCCCTCTCTGAAATCACAGCCCAGTTTGGCCACGCATTTGCTGTTTTTAAAATTGTTCTCTAAGTGCTATGTAGGTCTTGATGTTTTATCCCCCTAATTAGATGTTAAGGTTTAAAAATGTAGTAGCTATTTTCAGTCCCTTTTTTGTATCTCACCAACTGTACCTAGCACAGTGCCAGGCAAGTTGAATCACTTCATACAGTTCTGACTGAAAAAACTTTATGTTGTACTTGACATCCCCAGGTGGATACTAGCCTAACGGGGAAGGGATCACTTTGTAAATTATATATGTCTAACCACTTTGCTGTGTACTTGAAATTAATATAAATAAATATCGAATGTCAACTCTAATTGAAAAAAAAAAAGGAATATTAAACAGAATTTAAAAAACACCCAAATATCTGCAGTTTAAAAATAAAAGAGGTAATTACAATTTAATTAGATTAGAATGGTTAAAAATAAAAGAATGAAATAACTCATATAAGATAAATTTTAAAAAAATTCTCTGCAGAGTTGTTCCTTACAGCAACTTCCCTTCTTTTCATTTTTGCTCTCAGCTCTGAAAACGGAACAGCTTGAGACATCAAAGCCTTTTACAATTGACAAAGTTTGTATAATCGGTGAAAAGATAAACCACATGCAACACATTTGCGTCTCAATACATTTCCTGAGCTGCAATCTGGATGTGAATAACTAAGGCCAACACTTGGGCAAACTCAATGGGATCTGAAATTTTGATTAATGCTACAACCACATTCAAATATTTTGTGTCTTTGAGAGAGAACCATGTTTAAAAATCTGTCAATTCTGCTCTGTAGAATTTGAGTGTTTGATCTCTTCAGTGTTTCTTTTTATTTTCTTACAAGTGAAACATAAGGTTCATTATCAATTGATTAAATTGGCAGGCTGTCAAATAAAGAACACAATCATATGTGGTTGCCTGAACTATTAAGGTACCACTAACTTCATTATGTTGGCACAGGAGAGGGCTATTAAAGATTATAGTAAATGTTTCTAGTACTTTCAATAAATTGTTTTTTCCCGAATGTTCATCTTTCATGTTAGTTGTAAAGGAAGCTTCTTTCCGTGGTTCTACTTTATTGATGCATCCCAATTCTGGACCTAGTAGATTTTATTTACTCATCTGTATTTGACTAATGTTTATTTCTATTCTATTGGAATCCAGTGGTAATCGGTTCTGATGCTGGGAAAAGTGGTCTTGAAGGTTAGCAGCAACACACTTGGGGAGAGAGATGGGGTAAAGCAGACAGATTGCCACTTTATATCATTTGTGGATCAGGCTAGTGGTTACTGGTCTTCCTGTCTGTTAGAGTCATTAAAATTTACCTGTTTTGAATTCTGACACTGGACAGACTCTTGGGCTCTTTGTTTCCTTTCTCCTTCAGTATGAGCTCTGAGCAGGAGTTTATTTCAAATTACCTTCCATTATAGACAGTGCATTTTGCACTGTGTCTTTCCGACTGACCTTTCCCCTCTCGGAGTGTCTTCATTTCTAAAACTTGAGCCCTTCAAGAGGAGAGGATGTTTGTATTGGAGACAAGGAAATGCATTTGCCTTTTTTTCTTCTTTCATTTTTTACCCCTTGGAATTTGCTTATTTAGGTTTTGATAAGGAAAGGGAAATTTCTCTAATGTGTGAGTTATCCAGGTCCTTTATTTCTCAGTCTTTGACGGCTCTTCTCTCACTTTTAGGTAATCTATCGCTTGCTATCACATCTATCAGAAGGGAAAGATGATTAGGAAAAATGCATATTAGCCAATTTTGGAACTTGCTATTTACATAAGACATTTTATGAAGATCGGATATGGAAGTAATTAAATAAAATTAGAGTCTTCTATTATAAGATTTAAATGGAATTATACTGTCTCTTATTATCACGAGTAATCCATTTAAAAAACTTACATGCAGTGATTAAAGGAGTATGGACTGTTATCAACTTGAGGAGAATAGAAATATTAGACTTTTGACTCAACTGATGTTGTTTCACACAAACACTCTGATGTACCTATCTTTTAGGTGGGGAAAAAAGTATTTTTGACACTATTTGGATGCTATAATTTTACATCTAACTTCTCCCCCAAGCTTAAACTTAAGTTCTACTTCCTTTACAATACTTGCCCCTAATTCAAGGCATCTTTCAATGTGTCCATAAATGTGACTTTCTCCCTTCCATTTTTTATAGTTCCATATCCACTTCTACTTTACCTTTACCACCTGATGTGTTACTTATTTCAACCTCACCATTTTATAGAGTTGGAAAGTTCTTAAAGGTAGTATCATGTCTTTAAATGACTTTTACATAGTTCATAGTCACTAGTATAGTTCTGACTGCCATAATCATTTAAATGACTAATTTGTAATAAAATTGCATACATGTGTTTTGCTACAGGTAAAAAATTCTCATATATGATCAGATTTATTAACTTTCTAACAAGTTATTGGATGATATATCACCTCATGTTGGCTTTAGATTGCTCAGAAAAACAGGAAAACTCATTCTAACTGAGATTGCGTGTACTAATCATTTTCTGGGCCCTCTTTCCTTAGGGACACTCTGAGAAGAAAGATTGCCTGTTTATTTATCAGTCAAGTTGAAAAAGAATAAATCAATAAGACCAACCTGTAGGGATAAATTTGTAGCCTATGTAAACACGAAAACTCAGAGAACAGAATAAATATTTGGGGCATTATAACTGTCCAAATTATGTCTATAATAATGTTCATTTTAAAAATTAACTTTGAAATAAAAATTAAATTGGAGAAGACCGTTTTATTCACATATTCTGTCTTATCTTTGCAATTTCTTTGAAACCAGTTTCTATATTCACATAATGGCCACATGCACACATAGAATGTATACTTCTATCTTCTTGCTCTTATAGAAACACATCTTTATTTTCAAAGAGAGAGTTTTACTTTTTATGAGTGTGAGAACAGAAGCAAAAGAACGAAGGACCTCTATAGTTCCATTTTCATAATAGAATTCTGTTGTTCTGGAATGATTTATTTTTGAATAAGAAAAAATGTAAGGAACTTGGAACACAGACAAAAGTACCTTCTCATCAAAGGTTGTCTATCGTTTCATGAATCACATGTGATGGATGAGATTTATGAATTAGAATCTGTGTCAAAAGATTTACAACATACTAAATTAGTTATGACATCTTCTCGTCGGTGCGCATAAACTTTCAACAAAATATCTATATCATCACCACAGGAGCATGGCCGGCCCAATTCTTTCATTCTACTGCAGCATATCCAGACCCTGTCACTGTAGTTGATGAATTCTTGAAGGAATGGGCCTCAGATCAATTAAAATAAACACCACAAGCTGATTTATCAAATCTTTTCTGAATGCTCTCAGAAAATGTCAAAAATCTGATCCATTGACAGAAAAAAGTCAGAGAATCGTGGCAGCCTATGGGATCACAAGACCTTTTCAAAACCATCATAAATCACCACAGAAAACAAATGGGGCACCATGTGATAAGATTTCTTCTGACAGCTTTGCCTCAACAAGACATATATGAGATAAATGGATACCTTTGTCTATACACAATTGCTAGTTTACAAAGTTCCAAGTTGTCAAATTGTAAAATACACTGGTATCAAAGTCTTTCCAAATAATATACCTTTTTGGATATACAAGAGTAGATTTATCACATATGGTAGACCCCAAATTTACCTTCATATACATCTTTGACTAAACTAATGAAACTTTCTTCCCTTTCCATTATTAAAAGAAAACTGCTTTATAGAGCTAAAGTGCATCTAATCAAGGTACCCTTTTTTTTTTTTTTTTTAAATCACCTCAGTCTTGCCTTATTTCATGTAGATTAAGAGCACATTCAGAGACAGGAAACATATGGTAGACCCCAAATTTACCTTCATATACATCTTTGACTAAACTAATGAAACTTTCTTCCCTTTCCATTATTAAAAGAAAACTGCTTTATAGAGCTAAAGTGCATCTAATCAAGGTACCCTTTTTTTTTTTTTTTTTAAATCACCTCAGTCTTGCCTTATTTCATGTAGATTAAGAGCACATTCAGAGACAGGAAATAATAGGTTAACCTATCCTAAACTACTTCAGAAATAGAGAAATGCTTCCATTAGTTAATTTTTGCAAATATGATCAAAACCTATAGGCATAATGTATAGGTCTTGGATTTCATAGTAAATTTTAATGATAAATTATTACTCATATATTCCTCTGTAGGTGGCAAAAAAAAGTAGCACAAATATGAGAAATTTCATGTTATAGGGAGCTGGTTTCCCTAATTCAAAGGAGTCAAAGAGTCTCATTCTTAAATTTGAGTTTATTATGAATGTTTATTGCTTCTACAGCAAAAAAATAAAACAAAATAAAATAAAATAAAAAGAGTAGTATTAGAGGTTTCAGATACTACTTATTTTTCAAAGAGCAAAAAATCCAGTGGACTGTAGACACAGTTCCCAGTGTATACCTACAACTGACAGTACCTCGACAATTTTTTTTTTTTATATCTTTAAGGCCTACTTAAATCCTACTACTTCATGAAACTTCCTTCTTCAACTATGGAAGGTCTGATTATTCGATTACTAATCCAAGTTACTCTCACTTCCAGGTCCTGCCACTTACCAGTTTCTATGAACCATGGTAAATTATTCAATTTTAATAGTAGGGAACCATTTCATTATTATCAAATATCTGGGTAGTGTTCTAGGATTAGTTTATAGTAGATATCCTGAAACATGTATAGAACAAGATTTGATGCTTCTTTGTTCAGAATGGTTTAAAGAGAAAAAAACATGGTTGAAATTGTTAAAAAAAGAATTGTAGTTGATCCAAAGATTTCATTTATTTCACAAACATTTGCTGAGAACCTGTGTTTCATTGTACTGGGCTAGACCCCAGAGTTACTATGCTCAACAGCTATCACTAAGTAACATTAGGTAGTTACTAGTGGAGAGATAGAAGTCTCACCCATTTTTTCTTTGTTTGCTTGGTCACCTCGATAGAATTGCTAGGGAAGTAAATGGCACCAACTTAGAGACCCTTCTTTGTCAATTAAAACATCAAAGAATGGTCTTTGCCTTTTAAGCAATAGTCAACAGAGAAGAGAAGATAATGTAAAAATCATTCTTACCAGGATATCTAATTTGACAGCCCATTATCCCAATGATTTTATACTTGTTATGTTAGTGTAACATGAATTTCCATCCATTCATTCAGAGCAAATCTCAGGGTCATCAGTGGTCACTCTGAAATATCTATTAATTTAAAAAATGAACAGGAGAGCCCATTACTTCTGAAGGGCACAAAGCAAATGTGCCAAGCTTATTTTGGAAGCAGAAGAGCTATAACAAAGATTACAGGTGGTGAAAACTGTTCAGATCTTAATCTTAGCCAATACTTCAAGCTATGAGCAGCATCTTTGTGGGAATGTGGGTATGTGTCTTTTTTTTCTGAATTTCCTCCCATATGGGATTTTCTCTCAGAGGAACAAGCAATGAGTTCATTCCATGGCCTTCAATTGCTCTTGTACCATGCTAATTTCAAAATTCCAACTAAAAATAAGTACTTTGCTATGAGTCAGTAAATGGAATACATTAATAAAGCTTGAGTGTTTGGCTCCTTTCCAGATTTGAGAACCTGATCATGCTGGCTGCAATGGAGTGTTCGATTTTTTGTTTAGCGTAAAGGAAAATTACCCTATACAGCTTTTAACTCCCCAAGGCTATCCCTAAAAGCCTTGCTCAAACTTCTAAGGTGCCTGGACTAGTATTTGAGCTTAGCAAAGCTGTTGGCAAATCCCAGTGAAATTTTTTGACAGATTCATCTTTTAGCCTTTGGGAAAGTGAAGGTGCTGCAGGCAAGATATTTGATTAATGCCATGAAAAATAGTGTTGCTGGCACAGCTGGTATGTTGGGAGAAAAATTCATCACTAACTCTAAAACTGCCATGTAATTTTCTCCCCACAGTTCTTTTCCTCACTTGACAGAAGATTTGCACAGGACAAACTACGTTGACAGAGGACAAGTCAGCCAGATGTTGAGGTATCTCTAAACATGACAGATCACTATGTTTTAGCTCAGATTAATTCGCTTATTAGAGGTAGACTTAAATCACTGGTCATTGTCAAATCAGTTGTCACCACTAGCAAATCATGTCACATTTCTGAACAAAAATAGTTCCAGTTTTCAAGAGTTGCTCTAACCTCAGCCCCTTTCTGCTGTGAGATTCCAACAAATGGCACAGACAGGACCTCCCTCTTAACCAAGGCTAGCATTTCAAAATGTGCAGTTCTAGCTAAGTAGCTACTCATCCACTTGCTTTTTGTCAGGCTAGGAGGAACAGGGAAAGTGTGATTTCAGAGTGTGACAACTGCCGAGTTCAGAATTGCTCTGAATTTGTGATCTCACCTTCTCCTCTCATCCCTCATCCCTTGCCTTTCCATAGCACCCCACCAGGTGTTACCATGCTCCTGACATAAGCCAATGGCCAAAGGCAAACAAAAATTTATTCGCCAAAAAGAAAATGTCAACAGTATCTTTTGGAATGAGCAGTTATAACTCTGTTCCATAAATTCATACAAAGCATCTTCTCCTGTGAGGGCTTGGTGTCCTCTACTAAATTCATTGACTCTTTCTAGCTCAACTCCCAACAGACCAATTGTCCAACTTATGAACTCAGGACCACAACTGGCCCCAGAGTTGGTGGGCTCAAGAAGAGTGTCAAGGAGTAAATAAGCCATAGAAAATAGCTAATCTCTCCATCTCAGGAGGCTGAGTTAAGAAATGGGAAACACTGGCAAAAGAGCAGTGGAAAATTTGACAACTATGTTTGCACTGTGGCTGTCTTGTGAAGGGAGAATGACCTTCTATTGGGCTCATTGGGAGCTGGTGCTCCTGAGAGCAAAATTTCCTTTCGACTAAATGTAATAAATCAAAGAAAAGTGCCGCCATAAAAAAGCAACATTTCTGCCTCTTGTGTGTGTATTTTTTCCTCTACAAGACCAACTACAGTTTAGTAATTTAAGCTAGGTTACAATGTAGAGCGGACACTGACTACATAGAAAAGAATGTATGGTTATAGAGATACTCAGCATGTACCCTGGATTCTTAGTTCTTATTTTGTTTGAGATCTCAATATTACAGTAGATCCCCACTTAATAAGGAAGTTAATCTGTGCTACTTTTTGACATAACTCAAAAACTACTGAGGCTTCTGGTCAGTATGGCAGAGTAGGCAAATGCTGTGCTTGCCTCCTCTCATGACCAAATCAAAATTACAACTAAACTACAGCCATAATTGGGAGTCACCTGAAGTCTAGCTGAATAGAAGTCTTATGACTGGAGACATACAGAAGAGGCCACCTTGAGACTAGTAGGAGGGGTGGAGATACAGAATGGCCTGGTCCTACACCTGTGTGTGGTGGTTGAGAATCGGGAGGGATATCGTGGCTACAGAGGTTCCCCTGGGGGAGCGAGGGGTCCCAGCCCCACAGCAGGCTCCCCAGAACAGGGTTCCAGTGTCAGGAAGAGTAGTCCTCACATCTTCTGGTTGAGAAAACCAGCAGAGATTGTGGTTGAGTGAGATGGAGAACAGCTGGAGTCACAGACATAACTCCTAAGGGTTCTGTGTGTGGTACCTGGTGAGGGACTCATTCACTCTGAGCTGGAGCTGCAGCTTGAAAGGCACCAGAGATACATGGGGTGGAACTGAATTCTCTGGCTTTAGGGCAGGGGATGGAGGGGCAGCTTTCGCCCAAATGAAAGTGCTGCCAGAAGCCATTGTTCCTTTGTTGAGCCCTCTCTCATTCTGGTGCGCAGATGTAGGTGGCCGCCATATCTGAGTCTTCATCAACCTGGCTAATGCTGGTCACCCCGCTGTGGTGATTTTCTGAGACTTCTCCTCACCCAACTAGCAGTCCTACTGAAGCCATTCCAGAGGCTTTTCCGTATAAATGGCCTGTCTTGGCTCATGCTGCAGACTTTTATAAACTTTCTCAAAGGTTCACAAAACCCAAAGCAGCAGCATCTGGCCTCTGAGTACCCAATATTTCTTGCTGAGCAGCTCCAAGCCTGGCGTCAGCAAAAGCCAGTCTTGGTTTATAGCTTGGCTTCTCAAGGCACCTAAAAGTCCAAGGAGGGCGGCAGCCATCTGCGAATTATTTGATGACTCTCGCCAAGTGGCTCCAGCAGGGCACAGGCTGTGGCTGAACTTGGCCTGCTGTGGGGCCCCTCCCATGAGTCCCTGGGGTTGACACAATCAGTGGCCAGTTCTGAACCAAGCCAGGGCATTACCTGCAGCTGCATCTGAGGGCGACACTTCCAAAGGGCAGACTGGGCAGGCACCAGAGTCCTGCTAAAGTGAATCCTGCTCCATAGGGTCAGCAACTCACAGAGGCTAGTCTTCACAACCAATCAGCCCAAGGATCAATCCTTCCCACTGACATGCAAACGGCAACCAAGGCTCAACTACAGCAAGAAGTCAAACACAACTCACACAAGGGGCACACCTGGAGCACTGGGCTAAGGTGACTAGGGAAGACTGCACCACTGGGCCCCACAGGGCACCTACTACATAAGGCCACTCTAAGACTGGGAGACATAGTAGCCCTACTAAATACATAAAAATGAACACATGGAGACAGCCAAAATGGGGAGACAAAGAAACATGTTCCAAATGAAAGATCAGAACAAAGCTCCAGAAAAAAAATTAAACAAAATGGAGACAAGGAGTCTATCAGATGCAGAGGTCAAACACTGGTTAAAAGGATGCTCAATGAATCTAGGGGAAGAATAGATTAATTCAGTAAGCCCTTTAACAAAGAGACAAAAACAAAAATGAAGATAAAAAACATGAAAAAGAACCAGTCGGAAATGAAGAATACAATAACTGAAATGAAGAAGACAGTATAGAGAATCAACAGTAGACTAGATGAAGTAGAGGATCAAATCAGTGATTTAGAAGATAAAGTAGTAGAAAACACCCAGTCAGAACAGTGACAAGAAAAAAATAAATAAAAATAGTTTAAGAGGCCTCTGGGACACCATTAAGCATACTAACATTTGCATCATAGGGGTACTAGAAAAAGAATAGAAAGAGTGAGAAATTGAAAACCTATTTGAAGAAATAATAACTGAAAAATTCCCTAACCTGGTGAAGAAAATAAGCATACACGTCCCAAACAAGGCAAACTCTAAGAGGCCCACACCAAGACACATCATTAAAATGCCAAAGGTTAAAGACAGAGAATCTTAAAAGCAGCAAGAGAAAAGCAATTAGTTACCTACAAGGAGACTCCCATAAGACTGTCAGCTGATTTCTCAACAGAAACTATGAAACAATCAGGCTAAAAGGGATTGGCATGAAATATTCAAATTGATGAAAAGCAAGGACCTATAACCAAGATTACTCTACCCAGTGAAGATATCATTTAGAATCAAAATATAGATAAAAAGCTTCCCAGAAAAGGATAAGCTAAAAAAGTTCATCAACACCAAACCAGAATTACAAGAAATGTTAGAGGGATTTCTTTAAAAAGAAGAAGAAAAAATGAGATTAAAAGTACGAATAACAAAATGGCAATAACTACATGTCTATCAACAATTACTTTAAATGTAAATGGATTAAATACTCCAATCAAAAGACACGGGTGGCTGAATGGATAAGAAAACAAGACCCTTACATATACTGCCTACAGAAGACTCAGTTCTCATGGAAAGACACATACACAATAAAAGTAAAGGAATGGAAAAAGATATCTCATGAAAATGGAAATGAAGGAAAAAGCTAGGATAGCAATACTTATGCCAACAAAATAGACTTTTAAACAAAAGTCATAATAAAGACAAAGAAGGACCCAGTAACTACACTTCTGGGTATATATCTGAATAAACCCAAAATACTTCTTCAAAGGGATGTGTGAATTCATATGTTCATTGCAGTATTATTTACAATAGTACAAACTGTAAATAATAGCCAAGAAATGGAGGCAATTTGGGTGTCCACCAGCAGATGAATAGAAAAAAAAGAGGTGATACATATATACAATGGAATATTACCTGGCCATAAGAAGAATTGCCATTTGCAAGAACATGGATGGACCCAGAGGGTATTGTGTTGAGTGGAGTAAGTCAGACTGAAAGATAAATGCCACACATGGAATCTAAAGAACAAAATAATCAAACAAAACAGAAACAAACTCATAGATACAGAGAACATTTTGAAGGTTGCCAGATAAGAGGAGATTGGGAAGGTGGGTGAAAAAGGGGAAAGGATTAAGAAGTACATATTGGTAGTTACAAAATAGTCATGGGGTATAAAGTACAGTATAAGGAATATGTTCAATAATATTGTAATAACTATGTATTGTGTCAGATGGGTACTAGATGTATTGGAGCAATCACTTCATAAGTTACATAAATGTCTAACCACCATGTTGTGCACCTGAAACTAATAGAATATTGTATGCTGACTGTAATTGAAAAAAAAGTTATTAGAAAAAAGAAACTCAAAAAAAAGAATATACAACTGAGCATGCAGATGTTAAAAAAAAGTACTGAATTCCATGAAATGAATTAATAGAAAAAACTGAATTGTAAAGAAATAAATATCCCCAGTGTACTTAAAAAATAAAGGAAATAATAAGATACCACTATATGTCTTTTAGAAGAGTTAAAATGCATAACAACTGACAATAGCAAAGTTGGCTCATGAGATCAATGTTTATAGAGACCATCTATATTCATAGTAGCTTGTATGTGGCCTTTATAGTTAAAGGAGAATTTTGCTTAAAAAAAAAAAAAAACTATAGCAAAGGGAGCATGAAATAGACTGGTAAAATTAAATCCGAACTAAAATGGAAATAATTTCTTTCTGCTCATATTTCTCTTGATAGTACTTCTACTTTCCAGGTCAGAGTCGTCAGGACTGACATGTTGAGGTGACTTGTTGAGGTGAAGTGTTCAAGTTCTCCCTGTCTCATTCCCTTTTCTCTTTCAATATCAGATCAGTAACGCCAAGTCCTCAATTATTCCTCCTTACTCCTTCTCTAAGCCCACTGCCCCTACGCCAGTTCTGACCTTCTACCCCTACAAGCACAGTTATAACAGCTCCTTAATCTTCCTGCCTCTCACCTCTCTCTCCTATAATCAATCTGTCCTGTGCATCACATCCAAATTGAACTTCTCTTAGTATTATTAAGTTTATGCCACTCTTTGCATTAAAAACATTCAGTGGCTTCCTATTGCCAGTCAGATAAAGTATCAACTCCTTAGCCTATAATTGATAGTGGTCTTAAATCAGGTTTCAATATAGACTGCTTATTGTCCAACACAAATCTAACTGTTGGGCCACAGTCAATTCTTTATTGCCCTCTGTGCTGCCCTTTGTCATCTCAGTACCAATTTCATCTAATGTTCCCTTCACCTAGAATGGCTCTTTATCAGCTCTAGTTGTTGGACTTCTACCCATCCTTCACATTCCAGACTTAGAGTACCCTCTTCTGTGAATTCTTTTTTGTATCCCCATCTCCTCCC
>NW_006431925.1:6917690-6970768 GCF_000325575.1 Pteropus alecto | reverse complement strand
ACTTTCTATTTTGCACTGTAATAATTTTAAGTATATATTAAATGGTAAATTCTTTAGGAGTCTGGATGAAGAAATAGTCACCTTTATATTCCTGTAATTTTTAACTGAATAGGTACTCAACATATGTTTTGAATGACTGAATTTGAAAAAGATTTAATTATTTAAAATAACCTAGAATCTCAAAGTCTCTATTCCTTAAATTGAAACTAGGGGTTTGAAAGCTGAATGACTAGATACTGGTCTGATTTCTTCATTACTGTTTTGTTCTGATCTTCAAATAGGTAACATTTTAACTACTTTAAACTACTGAGGTCTATGACCCCAGGTGGCTAAGAATATGGTTTCTGAACCAGGCTGTATTCTTGCTTAAAATACAAAGGTGGTTGCAAGGCCTTTAGAGGCCTAACCTCTTAGTCCTACCACCCTTACTGTTCTTGTATTTCCTGGACTCTGATCTTTCATCTTTCCATGTTGCTACTCTGGGTACAACAGGAAATTTAGGGCAGTAGTGAGAATGTAAATCTCCACCCACCAATATACTACACAAACATAATTCTCTGTAGAAAGCTCTGCATAATTTTATCATGTCTATTTTAGCAATTAATTACTTTTACAAATATTTTGGGACCTTTATAAGATGCTAGGCACTATAACCCAGTAAGAGCCTTCAGAGAGACTTAACAGTTGCCTTTCAACCAGATCCTGAGTAGTTTATATTGGTCGAAGAAGCTACCAATGACATACATGAAATGATTGTAAAACATCTTTTCTACATGGGTACAAATTCAGTGGATAAGTCCTTATTTTATAAACTTGGATCTTCTAGGCTTTTTGTATTATTTTTTAGAGCTTAGCATATTTTATTTTCATAGGCCCATGAAAGCATCATAAATTATGAGACAGAGCCTACTAAGTGATAACTATTATGAAAGAAAGCACATTTCTGACCTTAAGAAATGTAGAATCTGACAGGTAGATGTGACAAGGACAAGCACATTATATAATTACCATATAAGAAAGAAAAGTGGCATCATAAAAATATACACATAGCAGCCTTAAGGTTCTGAAGAGACTTGCAAGCCTAGAGGTCAAAGAATGCATCATAAGATAGATTTAATTGGAACTTGAAGGATGGATAGACTTTCGACAAAAAGGTAAATCATGGATTCTAGCTCTGGAGGTTATGAAAGGCTTCATGGAAGAAGATACGAAGGATGGTAGTAGTAACTTGATGTTATATAAAAGGGAGAAGGATGGTCCAGGCAAAGACACTTGGCTAGTCAAAGCCATGGAGTCATGGCACACTCTGCCAATCACACAAACGTAATAGGGCTGGAGCATTGGAATGAGGGGAAGTGGAGCATCAGGAGACAATGCTGAAATATAAAGATGGTAGGACTAAGAAGTTAATCCTACTGGACAGATGCGGCACAAACAAAAAAAGGAGGGGTAAAGTTTTTGAGTATGGTCAGTTTGGAAACAAGGAGAAAAATTCAACAAACTCATTTCTCACGACCTCAATCTCCTTAGCAAAAAGAAAGGATGAAAAGGCTCACCTTCTGATCTCAGCACATCCTTACTCACAAATCCTCAAAGGATATCTGTTTCCTATGTCAGACCTAGGTGTAGAGTTTCTAAATGGTCTCAGGGTGCCTTCTATTCCGAGAGTTAGGATCTGTCAGGCCAGGAGCATGTGCTTTGGGGCCAGCCTGTCTGACCAAGCCCTGGTTCAGCCACTTATGGGCTGTGTGAATGTGGGCCAGCTACTCAGTCTTTCTGCATTCATCTTTATCCATATTTAAAGCCCCACTGATTTAAACACAATAGTCACTCAATAAAAAAAAAATGAATTAGATTTTCAATTACCTTACGTCGTTGTCTGATCTCTACCAAGAATTATAAAATATGAAAGAAAAAAAAACCCAGCAAGCTCTAGGAAACCTGTTTTTGAAGGCTGATGGGATTTTCATATCCCTTGTTTCTCTTCCAAGTAATTCAAAGGAAAAAAAAAGGAGGGGGCAAATTAAGAAACCCAAACACTTCTTTTTCCAGTGATTCTACTTTGCTAAAAATTGTGGGAGAAATAAGTCTCGTATTTCTCATCTTAGGACATAGACTATATGAATAAAACTTAGAATCTTCCTCATATTAACGTCTATTTCAAAATTAACTTAAAAATAAACATTATTATAGATATAACTTGGTCAGTTATAATGTCCCAAATATTAATTTTGTTCTGTGAGTTTTTTTCAGTCATTTGAGCTATAAATTTATCCCTACAGGTTGGTCTTAACTGACTTATTCTGTTTCAATGTGATAAACATGTTTTTATGGGATAAACAGAAGTATTTAAATAATCTGTTTTGGGAGGCTGTGAAGGGTGAGAATTTCATCTAGTCTTGGCAGATAATATGTTCTAACTCTAAATTGCTTTTTCTAAAATGTAAAAGTTGTCCTTAAATGAGACACTACACTTATAAAGCCCCTTATCCCCTCCCACACACCGAACCCACAAATGGCATATAAAGATTTTAAAAAGAGGTGTATTTAATATTTTTTAAAAGCCAGATGAACTAAAATCCCTCTAAGGGAGAATTTGATTAAGTTTTTAAAAAGTGACGTAAATGCTATATAACTTTGTCACAGAACATCTGCTTGGAAGTTGACGTAATTAGGGAGGTGAAAATGGTGTGTGTGCCAGTGGAGGGCAGAAAAGACGACAGGTTTCAGGGAGAGGGGAAGGCAGACTGTGGGCGGTGATAAAGAAGAAGCTCAGCGGGATATGTTGAGCCACTCTGAGCACAAATGTGAATGAGAGAGAGATGAGCTGAGCAGTGGGGCATCACTGTTCTCCAGATTCAACAAGAGGTAAATTTTTTTCTCTTTTCATTCTCCCAGGCAGGGGCCTTCTGACCAATTTCCATTGTCTCTCCCTGACAGCATACTGGATTTCCAGAGCTGGTGGACACATCAGAAGAGGGGAGCAGTGTCCAGGTGCACGGCGCTGTGGAGGCAGGTCCCCCAAAGCCCCACTTGGGTTGGATTTAGTGGCTTCACCAGGAGGCATGCAGCTACCTTCCCCAGAGGCTTCAGGGCCAGCAGGCCCTTTTTCACATTTCAGTCAGAATAACCGAATTAATTTCACCCAATAATTCAAAATTAATTTTTTAAAGAGAGATGATTTCATTTATTTTTAATTGATTTCCTTTTCCTTAAAGCTTTTTTTGTAGATTGTTAAGCTAAATGAACTAATTTAAATAATTTTTAACAAAAATTAAAACAATCATCTCATTTATCATTAAAAAAAAAAAGCAATACAGAGAAACAGAGACCAAATGGATAGTTACCAGAAGGGAGGAGTTGGGAGTATGGGTGAAAAGGGGAAGGGTAATATAGTATTTAATATTGTAATAATTATATGGTATAATAAGTTTATACACTAATATTATAATAAGTTTATAAGCATAATATAGTCAATAATATTGTAATAAGTTTATATAGAATTAGTGGGGTGATCACATGTAAGGTACAAAAATGTCGAATCACTATATTGTACACCTGAAATAAATATAATCAATATGATTGTACACTAGCTATACTTAAGTAAAAAAATAAATTTAAAAAAGCAATACAATGTAGCCAGTTTTACTTGAACACTAAAACATTGATGATGCAATTTTTACAAGAAAAAAAAATTAGCCTTATTCATCTTGAACAGAGATTTATTTTCACAGACAACTACTTCTAGCTCACTCGAATGACTGGAAAATATGTACTCAAGGAAAATGAGTCATGTTGTAAGAAAATAACCAGTACCCCCTCGAGGCAGTAAGAGAGTTAGAGTTAACATTCCTGAGGCTTTACAAGTTCTGGAGGTAAGACTGTCCTTTTCGTTCTATATTTTATTTCCCCAGTATAAGACTCCTCCAAAGTAGGCATCTTGTCTTGCCTCTCTTCCTCTATAGGTTCTCTCCTTGTAAAACATGCAAACTGTCAGTATTGTCAAACATGTGATTAATGACAACAAACAAAAACCAAAAACCATAACCTCAGAATGGTCTGTTTGGCTCTTAGTGTCCCCAGAATCAAGTAACTGCCGTTCCACTTTCACCATTCCCTCCTGCCATTGGCAATTTGCAAAACATTTTAACATGCTATTTCATAATAATTTAATTTTTTACAACAAGCCTGGTATTGCTGGGCAGCCATAGCTCTATGTCCTTAGAGAGATCTGTTGGCTTATTTTGACTATTAGGGTATTGTCTAGTCAAATGCATCAATGACTTAGGAAGAGTCCACGGTATAGTGTTGGAAGGCATGTAGCAACACTCATCAGGAGACACGCATGATTCCTCCGTGTAAAAGATTTTTTGCATACATCCCTTGATTTTGAGAACACACAGGATGAAGATAAAAAGAGTGATCATCTGCTGGAAGAAAATCGTAATATGCCTCTGTATTCTGTTGCTTAGAATTCTTGGGTAAAATTTTTAGGAAAAATCCTAATTTAAACTGCTCACTAGAATTCAGCACTGGCCCCAACCAACTTTCCTACCTTCTTACTAATCACTGACCCAATATTTGGAGAAAATGTTATCCACCTTCAGAGCAACTAACACTTGTAATCAAATGACATTATGTTTGATATGGAGATTAGCATAGAAACATGCCTAAAAGTTGTTTCATTTTTCAGCAAGGTGTTGGAAAGTTGTGGAAAAAGAAATGAAATTTTTTTCCCAGCATACTGATCTTGTGACTTTTATTTAACAGCAATCGACATGAATAATCAACAGTTTCATTCAAAAACTTTTTTTTTCAAATATTGGTAAGAGTGTTATAAATTACTGAAGGATAGAATCATAAAAATAGCATTTTGTATGTCACCTAAGAGCATCCTTAATTGTGGGCCTACTCAAGAAAAAACTCCCTCTTTTCACAAAACTATGAAAAAAGGAAAGAAAAAATTATTTTGTAAGCTTGTGAGAGGTAGTTTGTCAGTGAACCTGGGAACAATGCCAAGTTAATGAAGAGAAATATCATAAAAGATCATCTTCCAGGAATTATCTAGTGACTATACACACACAAAAAAAGCATAGTTAATTTTCTAAGAAGATGTATACTATTCTGGGAAGATAAACCTGGGGTTGGCAGATAGTAGTTTAAGATACTATTTTCTTTTTTCTTAATAATTTTATATTCTTCAACTTGGAGAGTCTTTGAAATCATTTTTTCCCTCTTCCTGGGTTCCCAGATTTATTTCAAACATTGGTTTGGGAGGGACCATTATGACCTGTCACTAAAATAGGCAATGAAAAGCAAATAGCTGTCACTAACTTAGTAGTCAGAAAGTGATGTAAAAGATTAGACAGTAACTCTTCTGTTGAACTGAGGTCTGTATAAATCTTTCCTCTAGGTAATACTACATTTGGTTAAGGAAATAAAGACTTAAACAAACAAATAAACAATTTGAAACCCCAGCTCCTGTTTCCCCACCTAGCATTGGGGACATCTGGGGACGATGCTTACAGGCTCCTGATTGGACCAGACACAGTCAGAGACACAGCGCTGTGGAATGGAAGGCACAGTGTGTAATGAGGCATCAGTGCCCAGTGAAGAAAGAGGAAAGATGAAAAAGAATAAGAATTAGCCCCTGGTGCTGCAGAACTCAGGAGACCCACAAAGGCTAATTTCAAATGGCTGGAGCTCTTACATCTTAGGGATGAACTTGCTTCTTGATGCACTCGTAGCTCCCATTAATGTTAATGCTGCCAAGCCCACCGAGAAGAGAATAGAGAGCTCCTTAGTTTGCTTTCATCAGATTCACTTTTTTTTTTTAACGGGTGGGGGAAAAATCTGGTTACCTTTATGAATTAAGACAGGAACCTATGATAATGTACAAACATATTTGGGTTGAAAAAGAAAAAGAGAATAAGCCATGAGCCATAAATCTTATCCAAAGTATACAGAGGAGATGGTAGCTCACAGAAAGCCGCAGCAAACAATCTCAGTCAGTCTATCCAGTGGCTTTTCATAATGATGAATTCAGAAAATCAGAATCGTTTTTCTTTTTGGTACCATTCATACAGCCTCCCTTCCCACCCCCCCCCAAAATATGCATGTCAAAAAGCTGTTACTATCTCTCTCGTAAATGCTTGATCAATACTATTAACATTTTTCCAAAGAGGGAAATTGGGGCAGAAAAAAATTAATGTATCTTTTAATGATTAGAATAATTCAATGAGAAATAGAAGAGGATTAGTCTACAGGCACGGAAAGTTAAGTGGTGAGGTGAAGTTGAACAGATGTAAACTTCCAGGTGATGAACACTGCAAAGATGAGCAATATTTCTAAGACATTCATACCATCATCTCAGAAAAGACTCACTAATCCAGGGTAGACTCTGTGGGATGATCTGAGCATGGATCTTGAAGATGTTTTTTTTGAGTTCCATGTGTGTCCTAAGTCTGGGTGAGTCCAGTTGACGTCTTCGTGATGTGGATGAATGAGTCTCTGCATGCAGTGGAAATGACTAGGGGGATGGAACATTTGTAGCAGAATCATTATCCTTTCCACAGGCCTCTAAACTGAGCTCTCATAACTGTCCCCATGAAAGCTTATTTTGAGCACAGGTGAGAACTCTGAGCCTCATTACACTGGTCTGCAGTATTCTCTTTAGTTCTAAATTGAGGAACACTTTTTCAGTGATAGCTCTTACTCTTAAACCTAACTTCTCATTCTACAGTCCATCTTTTATTCACTGTATTTTTAAATGAATAATGAAAACTAAAAGCTATAGAGATAAATAAACAATGTTTGAACACTTCGAGTCTGCGTTTCAGAAACTTGTCTCTGTATTTGCATACTCTTTTTAACTGCCATCTTATTTCTGTTCTTCAACATTTTTAAATTCTATATTGCCTAATTCTGGAATAAATTAACATACACCACTCTGATAAAATCATGTAAAGGTCTACTTAAGTGAATGAGACAGAAAGAAATATAAGGCCAGACAGTACAGTGCAGTCAAATGTCCGTTATGTAAAGTGAACCTCATTGTTAGACCTAAAGAATGTTAGAAATAGCCTATTCAGTACAATAGAGAATGTTACTTAAAATGTCTCTTCAATAAATGGTGCTGGGAAAATTGGACAGATATATGAAAAAAAAAAAAGAAACTGGATCACTTTCTTACACCGTATACAAGAATACATTAAAAATGGATTAAAGACTTAAATGTAAGACCCAAAACCATAAAATTTTTAGAAAGAATCATAGGCTGTAATCTCTGATATTGCTAGTAATTTCTTTTTGGATATATCTTCCTGGGCAAGGGAAACAAAAGGAAACAAACAAACAAAAAAAACAAATGGGACTATATCAAACTAAAAAGTTCTGGAAACCAGCAAAGGAAACCAGCAACAAAACGAAAAGACAATCTAATGAATGGGAGAAGATATTCACTTATGATACATTGGATAAGGGGTTAATATCAAAAATATATAAAGAACTCATAAAACTCAACAACAATAAAAAACAATCCAATTAAAAATTGGGCAGAAGACCTGAATAGATATTTCATCAAAGAGGAAATACAGATGGCCAATAGACATACGAAAAACATCTGTCAGAATGGCCATTATCAATAAATCAAAAAACAAGTGTTGGCGAGGATGCGGAGAAAAGGAAACCCTCATGCATTGTTGGTGGGATTGCAAATTGGTACAGCTACTATGGAAAAGTCTGGAGGTTTCTCAAAAAATTAAAAATGAATATATTTTTTGATTCAGCAATTGCACTTCTAGGTATTTATCCAAAGAAAACCAAAACAATGATTCGTAAAGATCTATGCCTTTTATATCTTTTAACTTGGCCTTATCACACTGGCTAGAACCTCCAGGTCAATGTTGAATTGAACAGTTGACATCCTTATCTTATTTTTGATAGTAGGGGCAGAGTATTCAGTTTTTTACTATATTAAGGATAATGTTAGTTGTAGGTATTTGCAAATGCTCCATATTAATTTGAGGAAGTTCAATTTTATTTTAACTTTGCTGAGAGTTTTCACTCGTTTTTAAAAGAACAAGCTTTTTGTTTTATTGCCTTTCTCTATTGGTTTCTATTTCATTGCTTTACACTTTGATCTTTCTCTTTTCACTTATTTATTTATTTTTGCTAATTAAGATTTTTAAAAAATTTGGATTGAATCTTTTTCTAGCTGCTTAAGATGGAATCTGATGTCATCAATTTGGCATCTTTCTCATTCTCTAACATAGGCATTAGTGCAATAAACTTCCCCCTAACTACTGCTTTAGTGGTGTCCTGCAAATTCTGATATGCTGCATTTTCATTTTTATTTCACTTACAACACATTTTAATTTTCTTTTTTATATCTTCTTTGAACCATGAGTTATTTTGAAGCATGCTTTCAGTTTCCAAATATTTAGGACTCTTCTAAAGGTCTTTGTTAATGATTTCTAATTAAACTCCCTTGTGATCAGAGAACATATTTTGTACGACAAATCTTTTTATAATTTATTCTTGTTTTATGTTCTTGAATATGGTTTATTTTGGTAAATGTTCTATGTGCACTTGAAAAGAATGTGTTTTATGCTGTCACTGGGTGAAGTATTTTATAAATGTTAGTTAGGTCAAGTTGACTTACATTGTTATTCAAATCTTCTATATCTTTACTGATTTTCTATGACACAAGTATATCAAAATCTCCAACTATAATATGGTTCTGTTTATTTCTCTTTGCAGTTCTATCAAGTTTGCCTCATATATTTTGAAGCTCTGTAATTAAGAGCTCAGGGATTGTTATGTCCTCATGAAATGATCCCTTTTTCATTATGAAAGATGTTCTTTATCCATGGTTACATTCTTCGTTATGAAATCTACTTTGTCTGATATTAATATAGCTACTCTCTCTTTCCTTTTATTAGCATTAACATGGTGTATCTTTTTTCATATTTTTACTTTTAATCTATTTTGTTGTCATATTTGAAATGTATTTCTTATAGGCAGCATATTGTTGGGTCTTTTTTTTTTAATCTAATGTGACAATCTCTACTTTTTAATTTGGATATTTATACTGTGTACATTTAATGTGATTGTTGATATGGTTAGGTTTAAATTAATCATCTAGCCATTTGTTTTCTATTTATTGCCTATATCTTTAATCCTCCTTTCCTCTTTTTCTGCCTTCTTTTAGATTAGGTATTTTTTATGATTCTTTTTATTTTATCTCCTTTGTTGATTTATTAGATATAACTCTTTGTTGTATTACTTTTGCAATTGTTTTAGAGTTTATAGTACACCACTTTAACTTATCAAATCTACCTTCAAGTGATAGTACACTAGTTCCCATAAAAGAGCCTTATAATAGTATCCCCTTCCTCTTTCCTAAAATTTGTGCTAGATTTTCATGCATTTTATTTTTATATACGCTACAAATCCCATACTACATTGCTATTATTTTTGTTCAAGTAGTCTATTTTCTTTTAAAGAGATTTAAATATTAAGAAAAAATCTCGTATGTTTACACATGTTGTCATTTCTGGTGCTCTTTATTCTTTTATGAATATTTATATCTCGTATCATTTCACTGGGTATAGAATTTTAGGTTGACAACGTTTTTCTTTCTGTATGTTAAAAATATTGTTTCATAGCTTCCAATAAAAATCTGTTCTCATCCTTATCTTTATTCCTATGTATGTAAGGTATATTTATTGGCTGCTTCTTCTATTGCTGTTTGAAAAATGTTCTCTGTCACTGGTTTTGAGCAATTTAATTAAAATGTGCCTTGGTGTGATTTTCTTTATGTTTTTGTGATTGGGATTCATTGTGCTTCAGAATATGGGTTTAAAATTTCCCTCAAATTTGGAAAAATTTCAGGCATTATTCCTTTGATTATTTTTTCCATTCTCCCCTCTCGCCTCTCCTTCAGGTGAAAACTTACATGTATATTAGGCTACTTAAAGTTGTCACCCAGCTTAATGAGTCTCCGCTAATTTTTAAAAGCTTCTCTGTCATTTTAGATAGTCTCTATTGTTATGTTTTTATATTCTTAATATTTTATTCTGCAATGTCTAATTTTCTGTTAACCTTATCCATATTGCAGTCTTGATCTGTAGCAGTTTAATTTGGATTTCTTTCATATCTTTCATGTGCCCACTAACTTTTTGAACATATGTAATATAGTAATAATAACCATTTTAATAGCTTTGTCTACTAATTCTAACATCTGTGTCAGTTGTTTGTAGGTTTTGATTAATGGATTTACCTATTCATTATGGATTACATTTTCTTGCTTTTTCTCCATGGCTAGAATTTTTGATTGAATGTAACACTGTGAATTGTACATTTTTGGGTCATCAATATTCCTGTATTCCCATAAAGTTTTTTGAGATTTGTTCTGGGATGCAGTTAAGTAAATTGGAAACGATTTGATGCTTTTGGGTCTTGCTTCTAAGATTTGTTAGATGGGAATGAAACAGTGTTCAGACTGTGGCTAATTATTCTCCACTACTGAATCAAGATACTTTTGTATCCTCTACCTGAAGCTCCATGAGTCTTGATGGTTTCCAGTCCCATTTCAGGGGTGGACACTGCTACCTCTAATCCTTTCAGTAGGTTCTTCCCCTATCCTTGCCTGTTTTCTTCACATGAATGCACTGATCAGTGCTCTTCTGAATATTTAAGGATGACTCTCTATGAATTTCTGGAGCTCTTTCTTTGTGCACCTCTCTCATCACTGGTTCTCTGCCTGGTGCATTCTAGCCATTTAGATCTCCACATACTCCCAGCTCTGTTTCTTCAACTCAGGAGATTCTCCAGGCTCTGCCAGTGACCTGGTCCCTATAAGCTGTAGCAACTTTAGAACTCACTTTTGTTTCTTGTTTCAGAGGAATTACTGTCCCCCTCTGCCTGATCTCCAGTGACTTGGAAAGCAATGTTTTATATATTTTATCCCTTTTTTTTTGATTCTTTAGGTGGGAAGATAAAAATCTAGACCCTGCTACTCTTGGTTAGAGGCAAAAGTGCCCATGCTCACTGTACATGTGAAGAGATTAAACTTTCCTTTAACTTAAGGGAAATTTGCCTCTAAAAGACATCTACGATATCAAAATATGAAGTATATTTTTTTAAACAAAATATTAAGATTAAGTTACTTTGTAGAAAAAACTGTAGTATTTTAGCACACATATTCAGCTAGTCCCAGAGAAGATGCCCTTGGTTTGGTATCTGTCTTAGGCAAGTAAATCAATTGGATAGCTGTCACTGAGAGCCCTGGATGTCTTTATTTATTTTTAACGCAAATTAAGGAGATCAAATTAAATGCGATTTTCATCTCCAAGCTGGGTTTCCAGTTTGTAATAATTCTAAGACCATATTTTTCCTCTTTTGGTTTCAAAGCTGAAGAAATAAATGGTTTTCCAAAAATATATGATAATTCACTTTGCAAAGCTGAATTCTGAGCCACAGAAACTAACATTGAATCAAGGGCTATGTTCAGAATTGCATTCATCAAACTAAGGTTGGATTTGCCAACCTGGGGCACTGCCCGATTGTCATTTCCAGGAAAATGATGTGAGAAAATACTTTGAAGAGGGAAAATAATTATCTTCCCTCAAAAACTTCAAAGGTAGTCCTAGAAAATGAAAATGAATCCATTTTTCCTGACTTCAGGACCATATTATCAACTATGAACTTGTTTCACAACATAAATTCAGAGAGGATAGTATGTTTCTCTGAACTGGATCCATACAGTATGGAAAGAAGGTATTCACTCTGTCTTTGGGTTCCAGCCAATGGGGCTAGAAGAGGTGCTGGATGGAGTAGAAGGTATGCTTCTGCTTTATCACAGCTGCTCTATTAGAACCTTCTGGAAAAAAATCAGAGCTTATGCCAGAACACTTATGCTTGCTCATGGTCTCATCTCTCCAAATATTTTCAAGATCCAACAAAAATCATGAAGCATGAAAGGCCCATGAAGCCTTTCCCAGATAAGTCAACTTCCATTGCTCTTTTCTTATCTGTTTAATAGTTTGGATTGTTTAAAGTATATGTTTTGGTGTTCGATCTTATGCTATTTGGAATTTTTTTTTTATTGTTTCTGTGCTTAATGTCTTATTAATGGACTGGCGATCTACCTTAGGACAGGAAATATAATTTTCTTTATATCTTTTTGTGTTCAATAAAGTAGTCACCACTTCCTCTGTCATCTTCAACTAGTCATTTTTATTTATATGTCAATGGGAAAGTCAACTAAACTCTGTTTAGTCTACAGTTTTTAAATCTACACAATTTAGAGGTCAGATTAACTGCTTTACATAGTTATTTATGGTACAAAAATTTACCATGCTATCGATTCTATATAAAATTCCTTTTATTCAATTTACATGTGTAGATCCCAAATCTGTGCCAAGTACCAATGATAGGTGCCATATAAACAAAGATAATTAAAACACAGAACTCATAATTTGGGAAAGAGGGGATTGGTTAAAGGGCAGAAAAATATGGATAGAAAAAAATCCAGCATAGGTGGATAAAACACGTTAAGGAAATATTTAATCAGCTTTGAAGCAGACTCACAAATTCCATTAACGATTTGACCTTGGGAGAGTGGAGCTTGATTTGAGTATTTAACAAAGATGGCCATGTAGTTAGCTAATGATACATCAGACAATTTCCCCCAAAATTCAATATTTAGTTATTCAGTGGATAATATGACCCTCCACTGAATATTGTTCCTATGAAAATATTCAGAATGGTTCTTCTAATCACCAAACAAGGAACACAAACATCAGATTTGCTCTGTACAAATATCTAGGAGGAGAAATTACAGTTATTGGGGGAGATTCCAGTCCCTGGGCTGGCTTTCTTACAGGATAGCAGACCTTATTTAACCTTCCTAAAATGTATGAGTATCTAGGTATTCTAGATTTCCTCACTGTCATCAGTGCATTCCTCAGAGTCTGAATTATATTTTTCAATAATCACCACTCTTCAGTGGCTAACAAAAGGCCTTTTTGAGTTGCTCCTGTGTCCTTTATGAGTTCCACAAATAACTAGCCTCCCCTACAAAAGTCAGCATGAAAACAGAAGAAAGGCTCTATGAACAAGCTTCAGAGATCTGAGTCAAGATCTCCTGAGCAAGCTCCACAAAGCTTTCTCTCTCCTCAGAGCTCTCTCCAGAATTAAATGCTTAGTGACTTCACGCTAATATCCATTTAGTAATCTGCCGTTTTTGTTTGTTTTAATATAGCACTCGGTTTTACAGTAGAAGGGAATTATGCAGTTTAGAAGTATGAATATTAAAAAAGGATTTAATTAAATCTGTTGCCTGAAACCTCTGTCTAAAGCTATAATGACAAATTTAGTCCATATTTATTATGGTGCACAGGGGACCTTAACCAGATCATTAGTTTATATGCCTTACTCAGTAGTGAAGTTCTAAAACTTTACATTTTGCATATTATTACATTATTCATTTTCCAACTAGGCATAAAATATGACTTCCCATGAGTACAATACCTAATTCTTCAAAATATACAAAGATCGCAATAAAATGATTAAATTACAACTCTTACATCTGTTCTTCTTGTCTGATTATAAATTAAAATGTTTTAAAACAGGAGAAAACAATTCAGGTAACAAATGGATTTAAACTGTTCAACTTCTTATAGGTTGGGGAGCAAATAAATACAACCACATAAACCTAGTAGACAGGCACATGGATATGAAAAAATATGGAAAGGTGGTCACTTAAGACTGAGCTTATTCTCACTCTCCATGGCTTCTAGTCCCTGCTTAAAACATTGCCTAATAAGAGATTGCAATAAGTTAAATGTACTGTCTTCTGCCGATGACATAAAATTTGAACTAGTCAATGGAGGTGTCAAGTCTGAGGAATAACTGAACGAAACGGCAGTGTATATAAAATATCCTTTATTTTAAAGCTAAACTATAAAATGTTATGTCTGCCAGGAGGAAGATATTTAATGCCATGCTGATCCATTAGCTATCACTGCAAAATGCTGCCTTGTGTTTTCTTTAACAATCACATATTAACTCATGGTTAATTTAATGATGGAAATAGGCATGGGCATAAGACACCCCGAAAGCACTTTTGATATAATTTGTGATGGCATCAACCATTTCAGGTTCTGCAGTCACCAGCCACAAAACACCAACTTGAAAACTCCTATGAAGTCATCTATGTTGCCTTGAATTTAAAGTTAACGTCACAAATGGATTTCGTTAACCAATGTCACCATAATAAAAATAAATAAATTTTAAAAATAAAGTTAACTTATGATAAAGTCTCAGCACCAAAAAGTGTATAAAGTTTTTTTTCTTTAATAAGTAGTAGCCTAACGTATGCAGCTATGTAATTCTGGAATTTATATTTTATGTGTCAGTGTACATATGGCCATCTTAAATTTCATGGCATTGTCTTCAAAGCCTACTGCTTGTCTTGAGAGATTTTACATCAACTGTTAAGATCTAGATTTAGACACTTGATCAGATGAAAATAGCATGTAGACCTATTGAAACTGTCTACATGCGCGCACACACACACTCAAACAATTATTACGTGAAACCAAAAATATTAGGAGCAAAGTCAAAGAAAGACATATTTAGTAGGCTGAGAACTTTGGTCTTCAGGAGAGCACAGATGGAAGAATGCGTGGAAGAGCTTTGGGCAGGATAGGAAAATTGGAATGTGAGCATTAGTTCCTTGGAAAAACCACCTAGGACTAGGAAATGGTCAGAATAAAGGAGATTCAAATCATGATGAATGTGTTAGCATCATGGGAAAATTCCTGGGAGAAGTAGGAGAGCGTATGTCCTACTGAGTTCAATAGCGGTAACCCACTCTTCAAAAGAAGGGACTTCATATGCACTCAGCAAATCATAGCATTTGGGTAAACCTGACTTCTAGTTTATCTTAGTTTGAAGTTTTTTTTTTTTTTTTTTCATCTCAGAGATTACAAAAGAATTAAGAGAGATTCAGGTTCGGTATATAGGAAATACTGCAGAAAGCATGGATACATATATTTAAATAAAGAGTTCTACGGATGTTCAGAATGGCTTTCAAAAAATAAAATTTGAGGACAGTAAGGCATTATTAGTCCCTCTACTTCTAAATAGGGCTACACGAAAAGTTCTCATTCAAGGCAGCTATGTGTCTACTCTTTGAAAGAACAATCGCTTTTGTGTCTTCTCAGCTAATCACCATGAGGAAGAAAGACTACTGCTGGCCAGCTCAGAGGAAACTCATAGCTGGAATGCTTCCATCTCCTGTGTCTGACACAGCTTCCAGAGCCATGGGACTCTCAAGCAACTGCTGTCCTCCTGGTGTGAAATTAATAAGTTAGGGTTTGTTCACTTGGTACATATTTTTCTCCATGTGTGTGCATGAGGAAAGCCAGCATGATAATTCAGAGCTTTTGAATGTTTCTGCATCAGCTGAGTTTTCTTCAAATTTAGGTGCTATGAAATACTTTCAGTTTCTTCTATCATGAATGGATGTATTTACTTTAGATGAAAAATACTCTTTATGTTCCCACGACATATGCTTTCCAGATAAATTTGATGATGATATCACAAAGAGCTATTATTATTATTATCATATTATTATTATAACTGCTTCAATTGCAAACTGAAACACATGAAATGAACAGCCATACAAGTGGAAATGAGTCAAATCTCTCCTAGTTACTCATCTGAATATGAGGAAGCTATAGTGCCCTGAAGACTGAACTCATTGCTATGAAAACAGCTCATAGCTGATAATTTGGAAAAGAAGAATCTGAATACTATTCCCCAGGATAGAGTGGAGGGGAGGCAGAGAGAAACAGGGACACACACAGAGAAAGACCTGTTTTGAACAAATAAAATCTGTTAGCTTTCAAAAGGAATATACTATAGTTTGGTCAAATGACCTTATTCACAAGGCCATCTTTGATTTATAAAATAATCTGCAGAAATCCAGTCCCACCTCCCAATCTGTAGGAAACAATACACCACCAACACAACTCTGGCTTTATTATAGGACATCCCCTGATAAATAAAATCTAGATCTGGCCTCTGTCCACTGCTGTTCTAAATGAGCCCAGCCAGCCTGGCCCATGCTTTTTCATTTCATTTTCTGGAGCCAAATGACTACCATCTGCTGTCACGAAGCTGTCACACAATCGGTAATGGAAGATTTCTAAAGAATATAATGACTGAAGAATGAATATATGACAGTCCAGCTCCTATCTAGCAGGAAGAGAACAGCAACCCATTTGAAAAGAAACAGCAGTGTGTTCTCCCACTTCTCAGCAAGTGCATTGTAATACAAATCTTTATTTGGACTCAGGACGTTGACAGGTCAATTGAACAGAATAAGTCTAGTTTATGATTCAGTTGTCAGCACTGGTTAAAGCAGGAGTCTGTTTACCGACGTCCTGAGATATTCCAACAATTTTTCTTGCAAACCAGCACCTTGAGGTTAATTACTTTACCAATTTGAGTAAATGGCAAGCCATATTCCCATCTGTCTCCATTAGTTCCCCACTATTTCTCAATTTATGATGACTGGGGTCAAGGCTGTGGTACAAAAGAAGAAGTAATAAAGCATGAATGGAGTAATTTTCTGTTTATACAAATGTGGTAGCCACAGCATAAACAAAGCAAAGACATTTCAAAAGTGAATATTCTTAGCTTTGAAACCTCTGGATGCTAACTAAATTTACAGTAAATGTGTCTCCTAATTTGTAAGTGTAAAACAAATACAAGTGACAAACTGCACTTTCCATATTTATGGGCTGCAAACTAAACTCTGATATCATAGCTAGCAGGACTTGGGTTGGTCTCACAGGAGAAGCCAAGTCGTAAAAGATTCTGAAAGGCCTAGAAGAGTCAATTTCTCTTAAGCTTCCTTGTTCGCCCAAAAGCAAGCTCTTTGGGAAAGTAAAAAATATTAGACTTCTATGTTGGTATCGACAAAAGGTATTAATGAATCTTTTACAACAGCATAAACGTTTCTTGCTATCTATATAGGATCCAATGTTGAAATACCTTAAAATCTATTTACAAGTACAGAGATTTAAACATTTAGTTCTCAACATTTTCTTTCCTGTTTTCCCTTACTTCCACCCTCTCCCTAACTGTCTCTTCCTTCCTTCTTTCCTCTCTGTTTTTCTCTCATTCTAATCACTATCAAACAAAATAATTTAAAAAATTTTATGTGCATAGGTTCTAAACTAAATCATAAATATATAATATACTTTAATTTTGAATTCCATAGCATATTATTTCAGTATACAAAATAAACGGTAGTTTTTTGAAGCCCATAATGTATAATTTAAGAAGAAATTATAACCAATTTCACCAGTTTATTAATAGATATGGCAGATTGATTTGTTTTTTTTTTTTTTTAACCTAATCTGCTTTTCTCAAACACTGGCAGTTAAAAAAAAGGCAGAGACGATAAATTTTTGGCCACTTGCCACGAATGGTCAAAGTGATCATTAATTAAGTACCAGAATAAAATAGATTTTACAGCAAATGAGGCATAAGACATATATTTTACATTAAGGGATTCAAAACAGAATGGAAGCAAAACTACTGCTCCACGATCACTGAAAAGTTCTAGGTTCTGACACTGTCATCGATCAGGCACACGTCCAAAGAAAATCAGCTTTGAGGAAAAACTAGGAGGAAAAAACATATTTTTCATAACTTCTAATGGGTCACATTGAATAACAAGATTTTTTCTCGCCTTTCAGAAAGATTCAGGCAAATGGTTTTCTTGGACCTTCCCTCTGGAACCAATACCCTGTTTCTTGTTGCTTTCAGGATGCCTCTGTGTGTCTTCTCCCTTTACTGTCCCACATCCCCGCTTCCCCTTTCACCCTGAAACAGCAGCTACAATTTACATGGGGAAAAAGAGAAGGTCTTCAGACATTTTGGCATGGTTCTTGCTCACCGAGGCAAAGAATATATTAAAATATAAGCAGAAAATCCTCCAACTTTCTCTGAGCCTCTAGGAGACAGTTTTGTTGAGGTTAGGCCCATCTTCAGTGAAGCTTTCTCAGGGCTGAGTCCTAAAGAGGATTTGTGCTTCCTCCTAGGCAGGAAGCTGGGGAGGCAGGGTCTGGATCTGGGGTTCCTCAAATAGCATGAGTAGAAAAACAGGTGGTATGGGGGAGGATCAGAGGAGAGACAGAGAATTCTGGAAGGGAGACTTGCATCTCTGCTGAAGAACACAAAGGGAATTAATGAGTGGGTGCAGCTGATCGTAAGCCCCTTTTTAAAACAGATGTGTTTAAGAGTATATAAATAGATCCATTCATTCAGCTAAAGTGTATTTTAGCTCTGGCTAGGTGTCAGAAGTGTGGCATTCAGAGATACAAGACAGATTCTTGCTCCTGAAGACATCCTAGTATAATGGGCAAAACAGACAAGAAAATAAATAATTACAACATGTGAAGTGTGTTAAAACAGAGGTAGTGTGGGATGCTATCAATAGGATGCTCATGGTAGGGTGCCTAAGTCAGCTGTGGAAGGTCCATGGAGTGGGACTGACCTGTTGGGCAGCATCTCTGCCCACAAACACTTCCCCTACTGTCTAATATTCTGCCAAATAAAGAATCACCTCCACTGATGAGTTCCCCTTTTAAGTTGCAAAACTCTCAAGGGTAAAAGTAAGGAGTGGTGGTCATTTGTTTTTAGTGAATTCATGGAAACATGCTAATTTCTCAGATCTTAGAATACGGAAGGCGGAGAAACCTTACAACCCTTCTGGTCCAATTTCATCATTGTACTGAAGAGGAAACTACAGCCTGGGAGGTGGGGGGAGGTGTGGGGCTTTGTGAGGATGCCTGCTGGCTCTGGCCTGCTGCAGAAGCATGGACTCGCAGCTGGCTGGCATCTGCAGTCTGACCAGAACATGCATTGGTGGATGGCAGCAGTAAGGCTCTTCATATCCAACTAAAGATCTTTGGGCCTGACATTTTCTGCCCATTGATACTATTCCCTAGTGCTTTTTCTTTCTTTCATTCACAAACATGCCCTGCGCATTTCCTATGTACCATGTACTGTGATAGGTGCTGTAAACTTTTAAAAGATAGAAAAATAACTAGTAGAAATACAGAGAATGGGCTTTGGAGGCCAACATCACTGCTGCTTAATAGCTATGTGGCAAATCTTGATTTCTTCAGCTCCAACATGGATGTAACACATACCCTATTGAATGGTTGAGAGGATTAGAGATGATACATTAATATATGTAAAGTATCTAGGACCACTCCTGGTATAGAACAAATACTCAATAAATAATAGCTGGTGCTATTTAATTTGCTCTCATTGGAGTATACAGTCTGCCAAGGACATCCATCCATATACTAGGCCCACTGTTATAAACAGGGGATGCAAAGAAGTCACTACAAGCTTTATCTTTTAGGACCTGTGTCTTAAGCATTGTAGGAATGCAGAAGAAGGAGAAAAAGAGTTTCTTTAGGTAAGTCTTCAAAGTTATCAAAGGGCTGAGTTAGTTTTGAGGAATACATAGGGATTTGCTGAAAGAGGTGAGAAAATAAGATTTGAGGCAGAGGGTTTAATATTTGTAACACATGGAGGTTTGAGAGTATGGCTACTTTGGCCCAAACTAGCATCTCATTCTCCTACTCAAAACATCCTTGAAGGATTCTTAGATTCCCATCAAAACAAGGCCTCTTGGCATTTAAGACTCCTTGAAAGGGTTTCCCACCTCATCTCTATGTAAATTCTTGTCTGTGTTTCACCTGTTTGCTGTCTCCCCAAATATCTTGTCCATCTCCATCTCTAGAATTAGCTCACAAAGCTGTCGCCATCTGGATGCCTTTCCACCAGCTGATTCTGATTTTACTCATTTGTCCTGGAGTAGTCAAATCCCATCTCTTCTTTTCCTATTTAGCACACCACATTCTTTCCTTCCTCTGAACTCCCATAGCACTGAGTCTTCCAGCACTCAATCACATCTGGCTCAGCATCACCTCTTAAATTTTCATTTGTCCTTGTCTTGTTTTTCCATTGAAGTTTTAAGCTTTCAAATATCGGGGCCACATTTTAAACTTCTTCATATTCCTTTCAGCAACATTCAAGGGTCTTATACATTCCTATTTGATCAATGCCTGTATCCAAATGTCAATGTGATAAAGTTGATTTCTCTTTGTTTTGGGAGAAAAAGATTTTGGGGGAGAATACAGATTAAGATAATTTTTATAGAGGTTGATGGTCTAGGCCACTCCAAGAGGAAGCCACTGCTTTAATTCATATGAGCTATGGAGAGAACTCAGTATGTTAACGTCATTTAAAAATACACATAATTTCTCATCCATCTCCTAGAGGTCAGGCAGCACACTTTCACTTTCCTCTCTATGTAAAAACTAGTATAATATCCACTCCTACCTCACAGCAATCTTGTGAAGAAAAAATGAGAGACACCGTGTTGGTAACAGTATTTGGAGAGTAAGACATTCTCAAGTATGCATGATCTTCCCATAATGTACACATATACCCCAAGCAATGGGGCCATTCCAGAGACTGTTCTTTTTCTACTTGTGGATTTTCTCCCTCTGGGCAGTCACATTATTCCAGGCTAAAGGGTACGTTATACATTTTCCCTCCCGAAGAAACTACAAGAATTGAGAGCTTAAACTGTGCTTAGGTATACTGCAGTGACACCAAGTTCAAGTTTTGGAGAACATATATAATTAGATGTGGTAGATGGAAGATTTCCTCGAAGTAGTTTCTACCAGTGTAATTAAACTGTGAGAATCAAATGAGATTAGACTGGTAAGACACAGAAGGGCCTGGAATGCTACCACCTAACGGACCTTTCAGAAATTCTGCTTTGTTTTCACTCATATTGAAGGCCTGCTTGTGGTCAACTGCCTTAGAGGTTGGATGCAGAGCATTTACCACTCACATACTGCCAGAACCTCATTCTTTCCAAGTCAAACAAGCTTGCCTTAACTGAGAACTCAACCTTTCTGCTCTCAATGGAAGATATTGGTATAAATGTTTGTATGGTGCTCCTACAGGCTAAGCCTGCCTGTCAAGAAGTTATGAAGAAAATCAGCAACCAATTTTTTTTTTTTTTAACCCAGCTAAAAGCTCAGAGCAGAGTGGAGTAGGGTAGGGTGGCAGTGAGGAGGAACAGGTAAAACTCGCCCTGCAGTCCCATACAAATAAGGACAACTGAGAAGGGTGGATGAGTTTCCATTAAAATGAGAAGGAGAGTTCCTTTAAAATACAGTGGGTAGTAAATGAGAGATGCTACCAAGGAAGCAGAGGCTGTGCTTAAACAGGAACTGTCATGAAAACTCAGTCATCGTATTGCTAATGCACACTTCTCCCACAAGGTAGAAAGGCAGAGATTGGCTCAGAGTGGGCTTTCTGCCCAAGCTTTGCCCTCCCAAACAGAAACTCCAGTGTCACCAAAGACCTCTGGACCACGAAGTCAGAGAGAGGCCTGCCTGCTGTGCCCATAGCTGCATCTCCAGGGCTAGCATAGGGCCTGGCCAGTGGGAGGTGCTCAATAAATATTTTTGGAATAGATATAAATAAATGAGTGAAAGCTGGTGTAGTAGTTGATGACAGGAGAGATTGGATGTGGGGTCAGGAACTATAAATGCATATGAAGCAATGCTTTGATTCAAGGTCACTGGCCTGAGCTGAGAACACTTATATTGTAATCAAGGCCACTCAATGAACCATGAGTAATTTTAGGCAAGTTTCCCGGGTGTGTGCTGACGTAACCAAACAACCTCATCCTGCTTGACCAGCATGGAAATCAGCAATTAGGGGAAAATATTTGAAGGTTGATATCTGAAGAAGTTGCTTTTCATCATTTTCTGGCTGTGCTAGCTTCCTATATTGATTGTCCTTCATTTTCATAAGTACTATTCAGCTATAACCAGAATTTAATTTTCCCCCATCTTTCATGGTCAGGGAGATGATTCTCATCCAACTGACTCTACTTAATAGAAGATGGACATTATTCTCCAACCAGCAAAGTCATTAAATTGCTTCCATATAAAGTAAAACAGATAAACTTATGAACTGGAAGAAAAAATAAAGCAAAGAATTTCCTTTAAATAAACCTGACATTGAATCTCAAAAAGAAACCGAATTTATGTACATTAGTACCCCTTTATCCGCAATTTTGCTTTCCAGGATTTGTTATCTGTGTCAACGATGGTCTGAAAATATTAAATAAAAAAATTCCAGAAATAAAAAATTTCTAAGTTTTAAATTGTGTACCATGCAGAGTAGCATGATAAAATCTTGCGCCATCCCACCTCCTTCCACCTGGGACATGAATCATCCCTTTGTCCAGTGTACCCACACTATATACTCTCCCTACCTGTTAATCACTTCATAGCCATTGAGATTATAAGATCAAGTAAGATCCCATAACCTTTATTTTACTTAATAATGGCTTCAAAGTGCAAGAGTATTGATGCTGGCAATTCAGATACACCAAGAGAAGCCATAAACTCTATCAGGTATGTATACATAAGAAAAAACACAGTGTATGTAGGGTTTGGTACTATCTATGGTTTCAGACATCCACTGGGGGTACTGTAACGTATCCTCCACGGATAAGGCAGACTATTGTATTTGACTTCAGGTACATATTTTTGGGAGGACGAGGACAAAAACAAAGTATATTTCTTTATAATAGAGTAGAGGTTTGAAAAAGAAGATCTAACAGCAGTTATTAATAAGGCGGTGCTCTCTCGGCTATTCTGATTCGCACTGTGAAATTAATCACCAAAAATCTTGTTATGATGATGCTGCATTAGAAAGAAAAGTCTCTCATAGCTTTTGGAAAACCTATAAGTTGTTATCAGCAGAAAGAATTAAGTAGCAAAAAGAAAAGCGAGAAGTAAGAGTTCCCAAGATGAACCATATGACAGGTTGAGAAATTAAACTAAGTCCTTATGTCAGGGGGGCTTGGGTCTGTGGGAGTCTTGAAAGATCAAGCATCCATAGTTCAATATCTGCCAATTCTTTGCTAGCAGGTGGTGCCAACATGGACTCTGACTGCCGAAGGATATTTGGATCTGCCCTGCATCTGGGAGGGTTACGGAAGGAACTTTGGTCTTGGAGACAATATGTTCACATCACACCTGCTTTCAGCTGCCATAGGCTACAGAGGTGGCCAAAGAGCCATTTTAAAGCCATAGGAACCTTGGATTTAACCTCCAATTTGCAAAGTGCATCTGCTTTATAGACCTGTTTGACAGCAGTTTCATAATTAGAAAAACATGCCTTGTATTTTTACACTCCCCAAACCATAAAAAAAAAAATCTGGCTTTATTTTTAAAATACTAATTACATGATGGAGGAAACCTAAATTTCAGAGAACACACTCAACTAAACCAAATAATTTGTAAGCAGAGTAACGAAATTTCCCTGGTAGCAGCAAAATCATGCTGTGTGTTAAAATAGATTTATCAAACATTTGTGCCCAAGATGCCAAGTTCTTCTAAACATTTCATTCACTTGAGGTTGTGCAGTCAGTGTTCCTTAAAGTAACCAGTGCAGCTTTAGCTGTTGAAGCTGTGGAACTTATGTTTTTGGAGGTAGAGCTTATCATTTGGGGAAGTATTTAATTGTTTGAGATTAAAGAGACCCACTCCAAATAAAAGTCTTCAATTAGCTTCTTTGAACATCTTTTTTGGGAGAGAAGATATATTACAGGTTTACACAGAAATCAGAATTTCAAGAGGAATATATTTGGTGATTTGTTTCTAATGGGCTGAAAAGTTGTTTTTACGGGATGATGATGATGAGTGTCAGGTACTGTGCCAAATGTGTTATATGAACTATCTCAGCTAACTGGTACAGCTGTTTGATGAAGTAGATTCCCCTATGATTCCCATTTTACAGATTACATTTGTAATTCCCATTTTATAGAGGAAATTAAAGCATGTAGAAGACATAACTCTCAATGTCACTCAGTTATTACATTTGAGAACTGGGCTTTGAACCCAGACAGCTGGTTCTAATATCTGTAATCTTAAATATGACATTAGACTGCCATCTTAAGTAATTTCTACTGGGTCATAACTGATACTTTCCTTGCCATGTGTAAAACACAATATTAAGTGAATTTATCCTTCACAATGATTAACATAACATCCTCTACATTATATAGGAATTAAACTTGTGGACAAAACTAAACATGGATGCATAGCGATCCTGATCAATTGACAACAGACTAAAGTTTTTTAGGAGAAATAAAGGGCACAAAAATAGTTTTCAAATTGAAACCATGTGAATTAATATATCTAGGAGAAACAAAGATGGGGAAAACATGAAAAAAAAAAAGATGAAACTATGTAAGAGTATAGAGAAGAACAGAAATAGGCACTCAGTTCCAAATAGTTTTCTTGTGTGAGGGGACTGAGTCACTGAAATCTGAACTGAGCAACCTCCTCTAGTTTTTCAGCGCATCTCAGTATTCCTCCAAGTCCTATATTCTCCAGAATGCCTTTGGAGCTTCTGTAGTATTTCTCTTGAGCTTCCCGATATCCATTTGAGCATAGGTTTATAAATCACATGTTGCAGTAAGCATAGTCTCTTCTTCCTAATAAAGCCAATGACATATTGAATCTAAATAAAGTCCGAACATATACTTGTTACCTAATTTGTTTAATTTTATTTACTGGCATGTACTGCTTGAAGAAAATAATATAGTTTAACTGTTAAACTGAAAAGAAGGTATGTTAGAAAATATGTTGTCATTACAAAATACTTCTTAATTTTCCAAAAGGATGCATTCTATGTTCCACTAAAGATGTTTCCAAGTGTATTTAAAAGGCAACATAATTTATTAAAATTGAATTTATATGTAACTTTGTAGAAAGGTACTTTCATTTTGTACTTCTTTCTCTTCTTAAAAGTAGGATTCTTTCATCTAAAAGCAACAGTTCTTCCTTTTCTACCCTTGCTTTTACAAGTAAGAATAAAGCCTTTTTCTAAGTTTGAAGGAACAATTTCATTATACTTCCTACAGACTTCTGTAACATTAAACATTTAATGGATGTCATATCCACATAAAACAGAAGACTAGGAAGTAATTACAAATTTATATAATTATATACGATTATATTATTATTCCTTAAAAACATCACTTTTTCTTATTTAATTTATTCGACAGTATCTCTTAGTTACTACATTTCATTTTTTCTTCTTGATTACCTATTATACACACATTTATTTAATCAAAAAGTATCTGTGCATAAAATTTATTTTGTAGATAAATTTGAGCAAATCATTTTGTCTTTTACAAGTGGTATAGAATTCACTCTGTAGATAGAGGACTCCAGTGAATCCTTTTGGGACGTGAAGAACTGCTATGTATGTTAGCAGTTAAAAAAACTAATCTGATTGCTTTGAAAGCGAAGATTGTTGTTATTTGGTTTTCTTAAAATAAAACATATTTGTGAGATACTAAAATAAGATGCCTCATTTTCCCATCCCTAAAGAAAAGAAAGCATTTGAGGCCAAGTTTCTCAGGCATTTTATGATTGTCCCTTAAATACTCCTGAGGTCTCTCTAGGTGTCTCATAACCACTCACTCTATGATTCTGAATGACAACAGGAAAATTTATCTCCATTTAATATTTCTGATAATCACAGATATCAAGATAAGATCCTTCATTGTTTATTTATAACCAAAAATACAATCAGAAAATGAAAATAAAAAGGTATGATAAGAAAAAAAAGAGATAATCAGATTTTTAAGCCACTGAACGTAACGGTTTACAGTAGCGCATTGAAAATTTTGCCTGAGTTTCAAAGCCCACATTTTGAGACTTTTATGCTGTATCTAAAATGCATTAAGCACCATCATGATTCTCAGTGGGGAAGTAAAAGAAATTATGAGTAGGCAAACTCTTTGGGACAATGACATTAGTTCCGATAATGGGTTAGCATTACACAGCATAAGAGACCTACGAAAGTAGTGTGTCTCTGATTTAGTTTTCCACTCACAAGATAGGTTTTGTTTTCAGCCTCTTAAGAAATCACAAAATTTGATGATAATGTTATTTCAATCCAAAGGATCAAACTCCTTGAGATGTTACTTTGTTTGGCATATCCACCTTACCTGGCAGATGAAACAATGAGGCAGAGAAATATGTGACATAATTACCTTATGGAGGGAGGAGTCTGTGGTAGGGGATGGATTTCAGATTCAAGTTCTCAACTGTTGGTCTACAGCTCTATCCTTCTAAATTTCTGAAATTCTGGCCACATATATCTTTTGCCCTCTTCAACTTTTCCTCGCCACGTATTACCCAACACTGCCAACCTTTATCCTACCTTGGTATTTGTTAGATTCATCTGTTCTTTTGAGTTTCACAGTGACCGCCTTAGTCTAGCACAGATTCCATCACCACCTCATGTATTATTTACAGACCAGAAGCTCTATTCTGGTCTCTCCTATGATAGTTTCTTTCTTGCCCTTCATCCTATATCTAGTCGCTTTAATGACCTGCCTCCAGCGTGTTCTCAAAACTAAAAAACAAATCTCACCTTTTTCGCCTAGTATTCAACCCTTTCCCCTTCTGCATCTGCCTGCCTCTTCTTCCAAAGCTTATGTCTTACAACTATGAAGCATGAACTTTCTTTTCTACTTCTCTAGCTCAGTGCTTCAGCTCTCTATTCTTTGTATCTGGAAGGCCATTACACTGCCTTCTTATACCATTTCACATCCCCCAACTCACCTACTCTGGTTCCCAAGTTATTTCGATCTAAGGCTAAGTCTTTAACTACATACTCAGGTAATATCCTTATTTGTACATGTTTATGGTAATCATAAATGTCTTCATGATTGTTTGCTTTTCCTAAAGAGACTATAAACTGCTGAAGGTCAGGGCTGGGCTCTAAACTATTGTGATTATAGAGGAGGTACTCAAAAAATGCTGTCAAATTATTTCCAGATAGTTTTTCATTTGAACTGCCCCTCAGTCTGGGTACATTCCATGAAGCTCTAAAATCTCTGGGTACAGTGAGGACAAGTTAGTTCATCAAAATATTTTCTTCTATTGGCTAGAAGTTTCTTTAGGTCTCAGCCCCTTGTCCTATCAGTCTCTTTCCTTAGAAATGGGAATTAAATATTAAACTAGTAGAATTAAAGTACCCATAGCCTGAGTTCTTTGACATTAACAACCTATTAGTTTTAAGCAGATTCTGAAAAATTTTAAATGTGAAAAGTGCCTCTCTCCAGCTCTTCTTTTATGTCTATTAATTCATTTTTATTCACCCCTACTTAGGAAGAGAGTTCATAAACTTTTTCTCTACTGTGGACCCTTTGGGCAATCTGGTGAAGTCCACATACACTTTTTCTTAGAATAATATCTTTAAAGGCATAAACCATTAGAATTACAAAGGAAAACCATTATATTGAAATTCCATTATCAAAATATCAAAAAACTCTCCAAATATATGATATAGTGTATATGTGCTTCTTTAATAATCTATTAAATAACAACATCTAGTGTTGGGTTAATAACTGCAAAATTTTTGAGGTAGTGATATTCCAAGATATCTATAAGAACATGACATGAAAATATGTACAATTTGTACTGGTGACAAATACAAGTACTACTAATATTACTGTGGTTTATAGTCTACATTTATTTTTTAAAAATGCTAAATTTCAGTTAGAGATTAGTGAAATTCAAGTTGTGATTTTCCCCCTATCCAAATTCATCACTCTAAATTCTATCTACAGACTCCACGTTCACCCAGGGACCCAAAGTTAAGAACCCTTGGATTATGAAGAGGGTTAACTTTCCATAGTTTTATAACTATTATTAACTATGGCACAGATGTCTCAAATAAGTATAATTTGTTCAACTTTAATGCATTACTCTTCTTAAATTGCAATGACTTTGGTTTTCAAAATGCCCCTTTCCTTACTGACTACATGTGTAAAGTCTCTCAAAATCTTAAGTTTACTTAAAGCCAGGTATTGTTCTCCTTCCCAATAAATCCTAACACAGACTGAAAAGAGGGAACAAAGAATATTTCCTCCATTGTACAGGTCTGCATTATACCTAAACATTCACTAGATGAAGTATTAATAATTGATATGCCATTAGCTCATCTTTTTCCTTCACAGGTCAACTCTCAGGGAATTATTTTATAAATTGTTTGCTGAAAGATACTGCATATCTTTATTAAAAGAGCAGTAATACTAAGCAGTAATACTTATACATACCAAGGGACAGTTTTATAGTCACTCATATTTCTTTCCCCATTTTGAGGCATGGCAGATGCAGGTGATTTCTTAGCCTTCTCACTCTCAGGCTGCAGCACTCTATTGCCCCAAACCGGATACACTGTAGGTAGGATTGGAAGCCTGAACAGGGCTTTTAATATTTGAGTGAGTGCTTGATCTTCCACTGGCCACACATGGCGTGGCTTTTAACTCATCTTTATCTGTCCTTAAACTAAATTGAAAATGACCTCTTGTAATTACGCAATGTTAGAACCTAGGAACCCTCAACCCCCAACAGTAGCCCTATACCTACAAAATCACCGTTCACTTTTATTTGATCAACTCCCATAAGTAAGAGAGGTATCAGAAAACTAGGGCTTTCTGTAGTGTTTAGTATCCATCCGAAAACAGGATTCTTCTTGTCCATTTTATTAACAATGTTGACAATGGCAGGATACATGATATATCCCCTGGTACTAAAAAACCAGTAGCAAAAAAGCCCTTCAATATCTAGCACCAAGGGAAGCTGTGAGGTAAAGAAATGTAATTTTTTTTTTTAAACTAAAATTAACTAGCCCATTGAAATGCCTTTATTATTTCAAATGTTTTAGGCTATGTGCTCTTTTTACAGAACCGTTTTTGAAGTTCTGATTTAAGACAGAGATTTCCTCATTAGTTATGAGAACTATCTCTCTATATATTTATTTTAAAACAAAGCCTTTGTTTTTCTGTCAGGTAAAACATTATCTTAATATCCACTGTGAACTTCGCATTTCTTTCTGAGCAGAAGCTTGAAAATGTAAAAGATGCTATAGAGAAATAGACAACTACATAAAAAAAGAAACAGTGATTTCAGAGAGTAAGGGTTAAGGGTAAAACAGCTCTAAATAGTGCATATTGTTGCTCTGTCTTTTCCAGGATGTGCACAAAGGCAAATTAAAAGCACAGTCAGAAAATATCATATACATAGGAAGATAAACATGGGATAGTGATATCGATGTCATATAGACTTCAGAAGCATGATAGAGTCCTCTGCAAATGTGACAGACAGCCATGTAAAAACAACAATGTGTCTCTATGAGTCAGTCCCCCAGGCATGTGCTCTTCGGTAAGAGTTAGAGAACATTTTGGATCTCACCCTTATTTGAGTTTAGAGCAGACACAATAAAAACTTCTTGTAAAACAAGAGAACGATATTTCTCCTTCAATTTATTACTATTATTATGGTTATTTTAAAAAGGTAAAGTTCAGTGCTGGCAAAGATGTGAAGAAATGGACAATCTTATACGGTACTAAGAAAGTCAGTTAGTACCATCTTTCTTGAGGTCAGTTGGGCCGAATATATGTAAATCCCTTAAAACATGTCTTTTTTACTTGCTTTCAAGAAATTTATCTGGAGAATATAATAATGAATACGTACATAACAAGTTGCTTCAAGAATATTTAACAACGAAGTGTACAGTAGTGCAAATTTGGAAATGACCTAAATGGTCAATAATAAGAGCCTGGTTGAATAAATTATGTCACACCTATAGAAAGATATGCCATGTAGCCATTAATAATACTTTGTAAGTGTATTGACACTGAAAAAAAAGGTCCATAATATTTAAAATTTTAAAAACTGTTATAAATCAGAAACAAATATAAACCAAACATATGTAAATATAAATCCATAGCGAAGTATCTGAGAAGATACACATAAAAATGTTTACAACGTAGTTTTCTGAACAAATGTGGTATTTTCTCTTCTCTTTGTTAGTCTATACTGTTTGAATTTTTGTTATATGATACTTTTATAATTCAAAAATGTATGTTTAATTAAAAGACTGGTCAGGGTATAAATTAATTACTGCATGTGTAAACTATAACACAAATTTTTACTTCACTAAAACAAGCGTAGGCCCTTTTTCACCTCTGAAATATCGGCTTTATTCAACACCTTTGGCTAGGACTCTGAGTGAAGGGAATAACACATTTTTCTTTATTCTGACATGCATTTCCATTAATTACGTGCTTTCTCTTGTGTTCATCAACAGTAACTTAGGATAAGTTTCTCCTACCAATTTTAAACAGTTCTGCATGGCCAATTTTCAGGTCTGTCAAGAAAAGCCAAGACTAATATCCCAGTGTCATGTTTATAGCCATCTGTGTAGAAACAAAATCAGGTTTGGACAGCTTTTATCTTGCTAAGGTTCACATATTTTGATGTGTGGATAAATACTTGGGTTTAGAAGCATAAATGTATTAACATGTTTGGCAAGGGGGCGGGAGTGGACAGCTTCTTAAAAACTAGTTCTTCCAACTATTGATAGAGAGTACTTAAAACAAGGTAAGCTATTTTGGAGGAAAATTAAAACTAACGAAAGAGAAAAAAAAGCATAGTAGAACTACTAGGCCAGAGTTGGAGTTTCCAGCAGATATGAATATAAACAAGATTTTTCTAAATAAGAAAACTTCGAGTGAGCGAAGCCATTTTGTGTCACAGTCATAAAAATGATTTCCTCAGTTAAAGAAATGAGGCAGCAGGCAGCCGCACCTGGTTCTGCACTGGCCCGAGGGGAATGAGCGTAACTACCCTAGCTGGAAGTCTGCATGCTGAGGTGGACCGGATGCAAAAGGCTCCCCAGCATTGAAAGCCCAGAGGTCACTGTTAGGCTTTTTAAATACATCTGCCATCTGGCCTCGCTCAGTTCCCCTATAATCGTTTCCCTTTCCCCTTTCTGCCCTGGAGTCATCTTCCAAGGAAATTATTAAGCATAGGATTAGGTTCACAGCAAACAATGATTTTTTATCTAACATATCTGAGATACCAGCTTTTACATCACACCTTTGGCAGCTTCTTCCTTTTGCCCAATGAATGAAGAAGGAATTGATTGCACTGAATTGATTGCACAAGAAGCCAGGAAGCTGACTTCTTGGACCCCTTTAACATTTACCAGGTTCGTTCCTTGCTTAAATCTTATGACATTTTAAAGATATAAAAAACTATTACTAACCACAGCAAGTGGGTTTATAAACATTGTGACTGTAGCTCTAAGACTATCAACTATAAAAGGTTTAGTGTTTTATGACTGACAAAAGGATTTTAGTAAAATGGTTGGTCTGCAAAAGCACAAAAACATAACTCCAAATTAATAAGGAAAGGCTGAAATAAAATGGAAGAACTTTGCGGGAGATCCATACAGCAAATCTACAGGATAGCGAACATCCAGATGTTTTCCAACATCTGTATTACTGTTTGAACTTTCTCATTCTCCTCAATATTTGGTATCATGTAGACACAACAAGAGCTTTACTTTCAACTTTGGCAGGTTTCAAAAAATTCAAGGAAAACATTTCATTACGTAATTTATTTTGGATACTTCTAGATTGAGGCTAACTTCTTCCTCTTTTTACTCCCTCTTGCATTATGGAGGGGACATGTAATAAATACTGGGTTGAATGAGGGATAAAAAGATGATGTATAATTAAATATATAACTGAATAGGGAAACTATTTCTGAATAGGACAATTTCATTATTAGTAAGAGCATATCTATGAACTCAGGACTACATTTATTCTGAATCCTTCATTCTATGCATCCATATTTCATCAATCTTTATCACCTCTCATTATAATATACAGAGAGCCTAAGTAATTATTCTTGTTTTACAGGTGAAAATACTGAGGAACTGAGATATGAAATCTGTCAAGTCACATACTGAGACTGTGTAGATCATTCGATTGCCCAGCCCAAACCATCCAGTAAAATATGATGCTTTTCTGAATGTAAAGATTTATTATTTGAACCCCGAAGAGATTTATTTCTGTATTTACTTATTCGTTTTGGTCTGGGGTCTGAATTACTGAGAAGACTTGAATTTAAGACATGCTCTGGGACTCATTTTCCTGCCCAAACTCCTTCACTTTTCCATTAGAGAGGTTAGTGCTCTCTTTTTTTAGCTGGTACTAATTACTCTGGATAAAATGGGGTTGATAGCAGAATCTATCTCATAAAGTAATTGTTGGTAGAATCTACCTCACAGTGTTGCTGCGGGTATTCACTGAGAAATCACGTATAGAGAGTCTAGTGTAGTTTCCGGCACATACCATTTGCTTGAACAGATATAACTTGATCTTGTTAATGCTACTAGCACTGAGCCTGGCACATAGTCTGTTTTCAATAAACATTAGTTCATTCCACTTCCTGCTGTATAGGTGCTGATAATTTTTGCACTCTCTCCATTATTTTAATCTGTTTTTCCCTTAAAACAGATTAAGGAAAAGGAAGTTTCATTAGATGACAAGTAGGCTGTGCAAGTAAAACCGGTCTTCCTAAACTACAAGGGGTCCTAGTCATGCCTCCCCTTGGTCCACTAAAGTCCAAGATTAAAATAAAGTTCAGAACTGATTACCCCATTAGAAAGCCCCTGATTGTAGGATTATTCATATGAGCAAAATACTCTCTGAAAGTTGGAGGATATTCTTCCAGTCAGTCAGTCAGTCAATAAATATGTATTCGGTGTCCATGATAAATGCAGGATAGATTATTAGCTCCACCGGCCAAAACCCCGAGTGAGCAGAGGACGGGTATCCGTAGTCCAGCTGACTTGTGAAGTGAGAAGGAGGCAGAGGAGGAATGAGTTTAGAACTCACGAAACAGCAAAGAGAGCTATGGGCAGTAATTTTCTTTAGAAAGAACTAGAAAGAACGTGCTGAACCAAAAGGCTGTCTAAGGCCCAGGAGTGAATTTCAAACTCCATGTGGCATATTGAAAATTGGCACAAAGCTAAGAGACACTGCACTAGAGATCAAAGAATGGTTGTGTGTGGCCACACAGGGTCTTTTTATTTGCCATTGGCATTGGAGGAAGGGTTTATTCGCTGATTTTTCCTTGTACAGGTCCTTGCATGAGCAGGCTTGGAATTTTAAGCTGTCCTGAGGACTATGGCTCAGGATCTCCCAAAACATTCTGTTCAACAGTGTTTTAATTTCCTTAGCCTGAAATGGAGTAAAGTTATTTGGGAGCTTAGCTGCTGGTGGAAAGGCAGTGTTCACTATGCCATTTCAGAGGAAAGAGTATCATGTCACTCTCAGTTTAGCCCTTCCCTTCCCTAGCAGGAGAATGAAGTCTCAGCATCGGTTGAATACATCTAATGAAAAAGAATGTGGAAATGAGAGATGGAGCCAAGAGGCAGGGTCTTGGTTTACTACATACTAGCTCTGTGACCTTGATCATTCACTACTTGTGATTTTAGTTTCTGCATCTGTCAAAGGGGCATAAAATCCTTATACTTAGCCTTGCAAGATTACTGTGACCATCCACTGAGAGATCTAGGAATGTGTTCTAAAACCTCCCCGTCTTTCTATAGACTGAAGAGTCTATCCATGATGATGTGCATCTGACCATTAAGGATAAAACGAATATGAAAAATACACACTCTGCCTCATAAACCCCAGGAAGCAGAGCCCTGAGATTTGGGAAGAATGGGTTTATATTTTTCATATTGGTAGTCTGAAGAGATGAGAGCAATTCCCAGTATAACTATTTGTAAAAGTAACAGGCATCAAAGATACTGGATAAAAAACTGAACTCCTGTTTGTCAACAAAAATTGCTTTCTTTTGGTTGTGCTGTAATTTTAGCTGAACACCTTTTTCACAGCGTTACTTGGTGTCAGGCTAAATCTGAATGTACTGACCCAATGTTTCAGCAGCTACTGTATCTTTACTCACATTGCAAGAAGGTGGATCTTTACCTCATGGCTTTGAAGAGCTTGAGTTCAGCTGGTACTTTTTTAAAAGAAAGATTAATTTGAAATTTATTTTCCCCCAACCCATTTGGCTGTCCATTCCCACATCTCTTACAAAGGGAAAGACTCAGAAGGGGCCAATACGAGGCTCAATTTGTGTGCTGAATTACTCTGAGCACCTGCTTTCTGCCCTTTATTTTTATAAACACGGTCCAATAAAGTGAAAGGCATCCGAGGACTGGGTAAGTAAAAATGCCTCACCAATAGCAGGAGACGCTAAATGCTGTGTTTCACTCTAGATTTGTATTAAAGGAGGGCATTTTAAAGTTGCCCTTTCTGATCATCATGTTTTAAAAAAATGGAGGCGAATAAAGGTGAACATCTGAAACCTGGACTAAGCTCCTGTAGGCGGAGGCATTTCATTTTTTTTTTTTTGATTGTTTGTTTTATTTATTGAGATCTCTCTTTCTTTTACTTAATGTACACAGCTAAGTTATTTTGCACTGCCACCAAGCAGTAGCTTTTTAAATGATTCAGGGAAGTATAGCTTTCATTTAGGTTTGTGCCCTCCAGTCTGTTTATACTGGTCGATACACTTGTCTGAAAAATATAATGGATTAGCACATCATTCAACAAGCTAGTCAGAAGGCAAGCTCAAGGCGACAGACACCAAAAAGTAAATTACAGTCAGTAGTAGGGGTAGGCCATGCCTAGAGCTAGGAAACAGCGTATCAGCACAAAACCTGTATTCTCTGAGAATGGTGGTGGAACTGAAAGGGATGAAAAATTTATACCCAAATATAATAAAACAATCAGCTCTACAAATTCATATGGTACTATAAACTGTGTGGTTTATGACACCGAATGCAAAGGAAATCTGGCTCTCACAACCATCCCACACATTATAACCTCAGCTGGAAACACACGGATGGCATTTGTCTCATTTAATAGGCCCACTTTTGAAAGTGGGCATATATTATGGCTTACTTCACACATTCCATTTAAATATTGTAAAATGCCAGTTTGCCACAGGTTTTTTTCCTTCGCAACCCAAGGGCTGAGGTGGGCCACAAAAGAGGGCTAAAAATAATGTGTTTATTCTTTCTCGGTTTCCTCTTTCTTCACTCCCTCACCTTATTTCCTTCCTTCTATTTTCTTTCTTGAGAAACAAAAGGCAAGATCGAGACACATCTCTAGATCTTAAATTTATATTTTCTACGTCAACTACTTTGACACGACCCATATTATATCACTGTTAGCTACAAATCTAATTACAATTATTAAATAGTTTTCTATTTTATAATCAGTGACAATTAAAAAAGAACCAGTAGAAATAGATTTTAAAAGCCTCAAATAAACTCTAAACAACAAATCACTTTCCTTACCAAGAGCCACTGAAGGACTGTAATGTTCTCAGACATTGTACCTCCACGAGATATTCTTTTTACCAATTATGTACTAAGTGTATGGAGAGACAGATGAGCAGAAGAAGAATGTGGGGGCCTCAGTATTGAGAAAGAACATTAAGGGCCACTGGAAAACCTACAAATTCGAAGAGACTTGCAAAATCACCCTTCCTATGGGCTGCTTGCATGTGATTTAAGGGTAGCAAAAAAGGAAGCGAAGATGTGATTTCAAAGTTTAAAATATTATAAAAAATACTTTATCACTCCCCTTTTTTTTCTTGCTATACAAAATGATCACATGTTAATGGAGGAGCAATGAATACATCCTTGAATCTTGGATGCTGACATTCTTAGTAGACTTGATTGTCAACTGACAGTAGAAAGGCCATGGGCAGCAGACTGCAATCTGGAACTCGCATGCTCCATTAAATGGTGCTAGTTAATTGCACCAGGAGCTGGCCCACAATTGAATCCATTACTGGCCCTAGGATATCCCAGGATTTTTGTTTCAGAGGCAGTGCCTCCATCAGGCTAGGCAGAAAAGGGAATTACCCTGGCCTAAGCCTGTGCCTAGTCTTTCCTGTTCTGAGCTTTTCTCATGCCTGGCATCGATGCTACTTTATATCTCTGTGGGTTGCACCCCCTGTGTGGACCAAGGATGGGAGATCAATGAAGCAAAATCCAGCAAAAGTAACTACATTGTCTTCTTCTGGCCTCATTTGGTAGAGGCAGGATGAATTCCCTAAAAACAGATCTCTCTCCTCCCCCATTTTCACCTCCAAGCTCCGTTCCTCAATTTCTTCCCAGCAGAAGAGCAAGAGATATTCCTATTTATTTCCCAGGGCCATGCCCTTCACACTACTAAGCTTATTTTTTTGAGAGCTGGGTCCAAAGATTATCCCTCTCTAGAATCTTTAATGTATTTTTTTCTACATGCTCAACTTCTCAACCTAATGCTAAAGTCATCTAAGCTTAAAAATGAGATCCATCGACCTATCTCTCCCTCAAACTACTTGTCACTCTCCCCTTACCCTACCCACCTTCTTGATCCCTAAACTGCTTGGAAGAGAGACTGAAACTCATTGAATACCTTTGTACCTCTCACGCAACAACCCACGGCATTTTGGCTTCAGCCTTCACTACTGCAACTGATGATAGTCAAACCACTGGCAATCATCTAACTGATGGGTGCCATGGCTTTTTTCTATCAATCATAATATTATAACTTTTGGACACTTGATCACACGCTTTCTGAAAAATCTTTCTTTGACTTTCCTAATGACCATTCCCATGGTTCTTCTTGAGGAAGAGACTCTCCAGGTCACATTATGATCATCTGTGTTTCATATTACATGCTGCTTTCTCTTCCTCTCCTTGTCAGTAAACTGGGATCTTCCCAAGGTTGCCTTCTCAGCAGCCCCCATTCCCTCCTTCCTAAACTGCAAATTCTCTTTGGTAATCTCATCTACCACCCTTGGGTCCAGGTACAATCTATATGCTAACCACTTCCCAACCTGCAACTTTGAACCAAGCTCACTCATAAGCTCTGAATCCTGTTTATTCAACAGATGTCCCACAAGCTTCTCAAATGCCACATGTCTAAATTGGAGCTAAGTTTTCAAAAGGCCCTTCCTTCTGCTTTCTAACACCTTTGATCAGTCACCAGGGCATTGATCTTCCCTGAAAAAACTCTCTCAAATCCATCCTCTTGTCTTTATTTGTACTTGTGTGTCCTATTGTAATTCTCTTTTTATTTCTTCCCTGGACTATTTATCTTTTTTTAATGGGAAGATGCCATCTATCTTCTAATTTTTTTTTTTTTTTGCCAGAATGTTTTTTCCTGAAGCACAGATCTAATATTTCACTTTTCCCTTTAAAACATTTTATGGCTTCCTAGGGTCTAACAAAGAAAATCCAATTTCCTTAACTTCCTCTGACACCTTTTCCAACTTGGCCCAGTCCTCACTTTCCAGTCACATCTCTTGCCATAAGAAAGGACTTTGCAAATACGCTTGCCTCTGATGGAATACCACCTCCTCTCTCCATGTGGAAAATGCCCATCAAGACCTGACCTAGATGTCATTTCTTTGGTAAATCCTTTGCAAATTTCTCCAGGCAGAGTTAGTCACCCACTTCCTCTGTTCCTGTGGTTTGTAGTGCATCTCTTTTTCATAACATGTGGCATTTGTTATTCACTAAATTATCTGAGATCAGCTATAGGTAGGTCACTATAGCTTTGTTATCATGTCTACGGCATATTGAAGACACTAGGTCCTTGAGGGCAGAAGCTATACCTTAGTTATTAATGGCCTCAGTTTTTAGCAGTTTGGGGCACATGCAGATCATTTAGTACTGGCTAAATGCTGGCGTGCATGAATGCATATTAAATGTGTGGCAAATATCATGGGTATCCTGGGTTTAGATCCTTATTACTGATTGCCGGGCTTTGCTATTGAATCTTGAAATATTTCTGATAATGTCAAACATCAGAATTTGGGGGATATCTCCATGTAACTTTACCAACGTTTTCAGAAGTTCGTTTATATGCATTGACATTGTGAGAAAAACTATTTTATGGTTCTGAGCAGGGTGCTTAATTCCGCCAAGTCTCAGTTTCTCTTAACTCATAAACCTTGAGTAATTCTACCTGTCAATTAACCTAAAACTTCCCAGAGGCAGGTAGCCATAACACTTAACAGTTAGTGCTTCGGAGTCAGGTGGGATGGGTTACAATGCTAGTTCTGCCACGTCCTACTTGTATGACTTCGGGCAGCTATTTAACCTCTCTGAGCCTCAGTTTGCTAAGAAATGGGGATAATATTCGTACCTAAGAATATTTAGGATTATAAACTTTAATGGTAGTAAAGTGCTTAGAACAATGCCTGGCACACAGTAAGGGCTCAGTGAACGTTAGTTATAATTATCGTTCATTACAAAGCAATAGATATGAACAGAAAAGTTTTCACAGAGCGATAGGAACACTTCGCAGAGAAGGCATCAGGGACACTCGAGGCAATCGTACGAATAACAATACCTCAGGATTGTTTAGAATTCTATATATTTTCAGTGTGTTCGTACTTTTTAGATCCTCCGACACCCTATGAAAGGTTTGGGAAATGTAATAATGTCTATGTTTGAATGTCTGGGGTCAGCAAAATCAGTATTTGCAAAAATGAAATACCTTGTTAAAAAGAAAGTCAATCTGTCCTTTGCATAGCCCAGAATAAAAGGGTAACGACGAGGTATCCGGGAGAACTACTGTTATTGACATCACTGACCTATAAACATATTCCCTTCAGCGTGATATACAGCACTTCAGTGCCCTTGTTTTTATATAATTGCTATTACCACAGCCTTTCAATTTCGAGTGCTCAAACGAGAGCAATTCATATTTCAGATAATCTGCCAACGAGAAAAACTAATTTCAAAATATTTGATCATAAAAGTTGTCCTCGGCTTCTACAGAGATAATTTAGTCAAATAATATCAGATAATCTGAAAGCAGTCTTAGCAGGAAATTGCTAGGGACTCCGTCTAAGCAGCCTCCATTTGCACTTATATAAATGTACTGAAAGTGTAGGAGACTTTGACAGCCTGCCATATGTGATTTCATTCCATAGCCTACCTACTCTACCATCAAAAGTTATATCCTTTGAAGCACTGCCAGAATTACTTTACCCTGGTAGATATGCTAGATGTGCCCTTTAAAAGCCATATCATTTCTTTTCTACTCTGACTAGTTCAGGGTAGCATCTGCTCAACTAAATTCCTTTGAAGGTTAAAAATAAAATAGTCTTACTTCTCTCAGGCTCCCCTCCCCCACCCTACGCTAGTGCTTATGATAAAATGTCCAGTGCTGAATGAATTTCAGAGAGCACACATTTTAAAGAAGAAGGAACCTGAGAAATTGCCCCTTCCTTTTACACTTAAGAAAAATTAAGATCCAGGCTTCTCGAAGGACACTCGCCTGATTCCTAGCAGAGGCGAGACCAGAATCAGGTGTCCCGAATCCCAGTCCAGTGCGCTTTCTCTTGCTTCTCCAAAGACGGAAATTCTAATAGACAAAAGGATCAAGCCAGAAACCGACAATAGACACGCCACCCGCGGAGTGTCTTGATTTTATAAACAGAAGATGAATGCTTGGATTTCATCTCCAGGAAAACATTTGCTTTTTAGAAATAGTCATACTTGGCACTCTCTCTCCTCAGTGCTGCTGACAGTTGCAGTCAGTTATTACACTGTTGTGACTTGGAAGCTGATGCCCCCAAACAGATCAAAATTAGTAACATCATGATTCAGGATTGTCTATTTTCCCCTCAGCTTGCTAATCTATGCTTCTCTTATAATTATTTTAAAAGGCACTATCTGATTTCCTGAGCACCGCCCCAGGTGTTCTCCGTGATAATGAATGGATAAACATATCATCCAGTGTCACAGAGCAGTTGTGACATTTTAGAAATATCTTCAGTTTAACTCTTCTCATTTCAATGTGCGTTACATCCAAGGTTGCAGGCCTGTGTTTTTACTAAAGAGCTGAATGAGTCCCGGTAATTGCATGATTTACTTGTCTGCTCAAGTGAAAAGGTTTTGAAATGTAGTGAAATGGCACGGTCCTTTCTTGGTCTTTGTAAACCCTGCGATGTCAATTTTAATTAATGACCTGGAAAAATTATGTTTTTCCTTTTTTCAATTTCAGGGAATTGGTTCCAGTCTCACCTCTTATTTTCCTTGAATTTGCATGTTCTGTCCCGAGGGATGTGCAGACTTGTAATTCACACAGGCATGTACACAGGACATCACAAACATGCCAAACCTCTGCCGTGCAGCAGTTTGAAGTGATTCAGGACTAACAGTCTGACCACGTTTCTCGTCCAGATGACCAGGTCGCAAACAACGCTCCCTTTACACTTGGCGATGGAGGCTGAGGAGATTCCCATGCTTACTGGGAGTGGTGATCCCTGCTTGCTCTTCAAAAGTTGTCTGCCAACAGAATCTCATTTTCCACATAGTCATTTCTGATTAAGCTTAAAATGGAATGTCTCTGAACACTTTAATTTTTGTGCCTCTCTCCCTTTCCTTCGCCCCCTTTTGATTTTGTCAGGTAGATAATGATTCTCTGCATAGATATTTAAAGGTAAGAAAGGAACTCACCACTTAAAGGAATATTTCGTAATATAAATAATCTTCATTTAGTCATTTTGCAATTTTGCTAGCCTCAACATTTCTTCAAGCAAAGCAAGCCTGTACACTTCATGGGAAAGAACAAGATCCTAGCTAATGCTACCATTCCCGTTTTCTTGAAAAATCTCTCAGCTTCTCCCCTATATCTAGACAAGTACATTTGGTGCAAATGTATCTTTAGGCTCCAAAAAGTATCAAGTTTAACAATCAGGGACCTTGAGTAATCAGAAATAAGCATCTAATAAAGTATAGTAAGAATAGATCTGAAAGTCGAGACAGACTATAGAATAAGAAAACTCAGAAGTTCGGGAAACTGTGCCCTGTGAGTGTGCGCCTTAAAGCCTTAGCGCTTCCCCAATCGAGAGGCAATTTTCTATTGTTTCCTTGGCAAAGCATTGCTGAAAGGGATTGCCAGTGGTTCCGAAACAATGCTCCTATTGGGGAGAGGGGGCAAAAGAGAGGAGGCTGCTTGAGACAAAGCTGGCTTCACCAAAACTGAGAAGAAAAGCTAAATGGAATCTTTGATTCTTTACCTCACATCCAAATGCCGTATTATTGACATACTTCTGAGATTTACCAAACGCCACACTTGGCACACGGGTATTCTGTTGTCACCTCCACCAAGGGCCTTAACTTACCCTGAACACATCCAATCTCAAACTACTTTTTTTCCTTCCCAGGGAAAACTTCTTTCTGTGCACATTCTTGTGCTCTCAAAAAGTTTGCATAGTTATTGAAAGTAATAGATTTAATCTGCCAGCACATTAAAAATTAATAGCATTGGAAGAAATTTTTCTCTTATTATTGAATATGGTAAATTTGCAGTTGTAGGAGGCTGAAAGGGGGAGGAGATGCCCAAAGGAAACCTGGTTTACTGTTTTAGTGAATCGTTTTGTAAATTATTTATATCGGTAGAAAAAAATGCAGTAGACGCAAAAACAAATCAGGAAGAAACCAATTTATACATTTATATATGTGCGTATACAGACATGAACATTTGAAGATGCTCTAAGTCCTTGGAACAATCGCCATCGGCCTCTTTAAAAATGGCTATTTAGGAAAAAGAGATTGCATCTCTAGACTGTCATCTAAAGGGGACAGAGGGAATAAGAAGAATAAAAAGTCACAGGGCATTTGATGTCTAAAACCAGCATCGATTTTCAGGTTATCAGCCTGGTTCTAGAACTTATGCAAAAACCTAAAGTCAATTTCGTTATTATATTCCAGCTGAAATTATCACTGAAATTGTTGCCATGTTACTCCTGACATGAAAACCATGTCTTCTTATGTAAGAGCTAAAACCCAATATGGATTGAATGTGTATGTGTAGAAATGAAATTTGGATTTCACATGAATTTAACGATTTTATGACCTCCTTCCCAGGAGGTCAAGTTATTTCTTATTCTTTATATGAGCAGTTTGCATTTGCTCATCACTCTCACAGGGGCCAGGTGAACTGAGGAAGAAGGATATAGCTGGCCTAGGTGCAGAGGTATTATTTTGCATATATTGCCTATATAAGTACCACATTATAGACAGAAATTATCTTTACTTTCCAACTTTGCATAATAAAATAAGCCATTAAATTAATACTATATAGAAAATACTGCTTGTCAGGCAAAGAAATGTACAGTGCTTTCCAGAAAACTGGGGACATTACATTGCCAATGCCTGCATGAATAATACATGGGTTAATTCAGAAAAACACCGTTTCATTATTTAAAAATGAATAAATTACAGACTTAGAATGATGACTAAATTTTCTTCTCCATCTTACTTTTGCTCAGTGCTCTACTTTAAAAATGAATACGAAAACACTATTTTATCCATGCGAATAAAACAACCTAGCTCCTCAAAAAGTATTTTTTTTCTGACTTAGATTTCCTGATTCCATAAAATGTAGACACTCCATTTTCTTTTTCTTTTTTTTCTTGATCATATTAACTCCGGAAATTAAGAAGCAATGTGAAAGGTCTTCAAATTAAATGTTTGAAATTGGTGCGCCTATCTTTTATTGTCTTGAGACACTGTGATTCAGTCTAAGTGAAAACGCTCCCTTTGCATACAGACTTGGTGTGTTGTGGCCTCAGTGCCTGGTAAAATATGTCCGAAGGAATAAATAAGAATATAACGCTCATGTATGATGACACAAATTTCTTTCATTTTCCTTTTTTGGTTTACTCTGAAAGGCCTGTTAAAAATCAGGCCTATTTGAGGACCGATGAAAACATGGAAGAGAGAAAGAAATGTGCTAGTAATAAGAAATTAATTTGGGGTTAAAATAAGTAAAACATCCCCATGCAGTGCATTTAGGCTGAGCATCAAGTGACAACCAGCAGATTATTCTACCGATTTCTAATGCTGGAAATTCGGATGGCATTTACTAGCATAACCTTTCAACTCTGAGCACATCAATAGAGGCCGACAGTGGCTTGAAATATGATTCCTTGCAGATAGCATATCCTCATTCATCTGACTGTGCTGCTCTGTGCTCCATTGCACAAACAGCGTCTTACCCACTTCTGAGAGGACACTAATAAAAAAGGCATCAATTTTCAGCTCTAGTACTACTGTGATCTCTTTATATGTTCGACATCCAACATTAAATTAAAATGCTGTTATAAATCCTACTTTCTGAATCTGGAATGAGTGTTGGGTTTTTGTCGCATGAGACTGCAGCAAATCTTGTCAAAAGCAAGGAAGCACGTCTTGTTCACTCAGAATTAATGTTGTGGATGAAAGAAGGAGGTAAAAGGGGTTGAATATGGTGAACTGAGGGTGTCAAAGCCAGTGGGGGCTGTAGCTTCAGGGTGCCAAACTAGGCAGGGTATTTGCTGCTTTCAAGAAGTGGCTAATCAAGAATTGTAATTATCAACGACAAGCTGTGTGGCAGGAAGATTACGGTTAAATAGACAGGCGCGCGTGCACACACACATCTATATATATCAACAGAAAAATTTTAAGCATAAAGAAATGGTCAATTATTCCTCTCCGGCAGAAAAATATTTTCTAAACACCAGTGGTTCTGATGAAGCCTCGTGGATTACATCAAAATAGAGGCCGCCATTGGGATGCACAGCCCTGTAAGCACAGGGTGACGTACTATTTGGGCCTTATGTCAGTATTACATAATTTTAAAGTTACGTGAGAAACATCTAAAATCACTGGATGGTGAGGGAACAAGATTAGAAACTAAAGTGCATGGATTAAAATAGTTTCAGAAGGCTTTGAGTAAAGATTGCAGGGGAGAGAAGAAAAAAACCTTACAAGTACAAGGAAGAAAGAAACTGATTAGTTTTTTTTCGTTTTGCTAAAGACGGGGAAGCACTATAGGAGAACATGAGAGAATTTTTCTACTCTTTCCGATAAAAAGCTCCCTGCTAACATAGATTATCACCTAGAACTATGTGAACTAAAGGGTAACAAGCTTCAACAAAGATACAGAGTGCAGAGCTGCGGTGTTCTGCCTGGCTCATTCATAATTAGGGAGGAAATAAAGAGGCGTGTTTGCCTATTTGGAAGGGTGGGGTGAAAGGAAAACGGGGAAGAGCGAGCAGTTCAATATCTGGATCGAACAGAGGAACTTTTTCCCCCAAGGATCCTGCCAGGAGGAACCTTGACATGCACAAAGTCAGAACGTAGACAAAGTTGCCCTGGTGAGAACGATAAGGTCACCCGTGGGATTGCTGAGATTATCTCTGTCAAGCACTCGGACAGCATGCAGTCAAATGATGCATCATGCAGTCATTTTCGGGGGTGTGGGGAGAAATCAATTTCTTCACCAGGTCGCTATTTGCTTTTCAAAGTGCCCTTGTAGGCCTTCACCACCGAGCATTTATCAATTTAAATGTTGTAAATTGATAATGTGCCACTGTGCCTTGTACTGCTTCTGAATTATTTTGATACTTATATTTTCTCAATAGTCTCTAAACCCTCAGAGCTTCCACATTCAAAAGGGCATTTTTCTTTGTTATATTCAGAAGTGATGAACTTTTTATGATTAGTACAGGAGAAAAATGCAGACTTGCTGGGGAAGAAAACACACAAGCTGCAGAAAATTATACATTTTCTTCTTTGAAAAACAATTAAGGTATGCCTACTCAAAAGGCTTCAGAGTGGGGCTAAAAAGTAATATTTGGAAGGCTATGTATATTCATTAAAGGGAGCCAGGTTATTCTAGCATTATATAAATTTAGAACACTAACTGAAAAAATGCTAACACGTGGATCCATTAATATAAGCCCTCTGCTGTGTTGAAATAATCCTTTTTTGTCTTTATATTCCAGCTATCTAGGATGTGATGATGCCAAACAAGAGTAATAACTTGTAAGGAAAGCTAATGCTGGCTTTAAAAAAAAAAAACCGCTTTAAAAAAAAATATATATATATATATCTTTTACAAGCATGGAAGCAAGACTATTAACCACCTACTAACCTCAACTTGATTTGCATTGAAAAACAGAGTGAAAGAGTTGAGGTTTGCACTTTGGAAAAGCAAAAGAAAGACATGGCAGTTGCAAAGCATCTTTAACCTCCAGTGATTTATTGGCCCTCAGCCAAGTTATCAGGGGAATCTAATTCTTCTTTATTATTCAAATAAACCACATTTGGCACCATGGTTCCCTTTCAGAATAGCTTCACAAATAGACTGAGCTCTGTCATTTATTTGACCTTGTACTTGTGTGCTGTAGCTGTAATTTTATTTGCCATTCTATATAACGAATGCAGAGAAATCTAAAATATGGAGATGAACGACAGGATGGGGAGAGGAGTTTATGGTAAATACATCTGCATGGCTTAAAAAAAAGAGACCAAATTTACGACAACCGTTTACCCCTTTCACCTTCACCTCTATTAGCTCCTCTACTTGCAGCCACCCTGCCCCTTTCAGCAAGCTGCCTAGATAGATACAAGCCAATTTGTAACCCTGTCTGTGGCCACCTTTTGGCTGGTTTACGACAGCAAGGAAGTATCTTCTACCAGAATGGGGACTTAATGAGAAAAAGGGAAGTGACTCATATGCAAGCTGGGCCCTGGAGGTGAATGAAGGGAGGGGTGGGGTGGGGGGAGTGGCATTAGAATGCATTTCAAGAGAGGACTTAGCTGGCTGCAGGGTATTTTCTAATAATATCACAACATAAAAATCTGTTAATTTCCTAGTTTGATTTTATTTTAAATAGGATTCTATGTTAACTTGAAAATATTTTGCTGGCATAAGTATGTATCAAAATAATCATCATCTCTCACCTTACTTTCAAGGAAAAATGTTTTTAAAAGCTATGAGTCCATTTTTATCCTCTGGTTGACTGAGACCACTGTCCTCTGCCTCTGGCAACTATAATGTTAAATTTCTCATCGGTATTAAAAAATAAAATGCAGGGCGTGTGTATGGAATAGCGAAGGCTGATTTAAAAGCACATAAACCATCAAACTCGTCAATGCCATTGTAAGGGGCCCGGATACCAGAACCTCACTCTCAAAATGATCTTTGACACAATGGCTGAGGTAGGTTAGAGAAAGGATCTTTTGCCTGCCTGTGAGGTTTGCAATACGTATGTCCCGTTTGGTATGTGGGGCATCACAGCCTCGCTCTAAATGTGTGCTCCAATTGTAGCAAGTCAATATGTTATAATCCACATATTAACCCCTACAGAAATTGTATTTGAGATTTACTTTTCTATTTCTGTCCCAGAAAAACTTTTGCTGTCCTTAAGAAGTGATGCTTCCATAGTTTTAATGTTTGGCTGTACTTCCCTTTTTGCTTTGGTTACTAGGAACTGCCTAGCTAAATCTGAAGCTTTATCAGACCATTTAGAACAGTTCCTATAAGCCTCTGTTGTGTTCTCTTCTGTGGCAAAAGATTACCTACCTACCGTTAACTTTTCCCCTTATTCCCTGGTTCTGTTTTGCCATTATTTTTTTATTGTATATGTTTATGTAAGCTATTTCCTTTGTAAAAAAAAGGAGGGTATAAGCCAACAAATAAATATTTTTCTAAACTTTAAATCCTATATCAAACTAGAAATGTTTTTTATCATATAAAGTCTCTTTTGGATTCTTAGTGATTAAGCTCTTTACATGTTAAAAGAGATGTCACAAAAGCTGGCTACATATCATTGCTACCTTTTCAGTGTTAGAGAATTCACTGTTTTCTTCATTTTCACTTCTGCCTATTCCATTATAGCTAGAGAGCAGAGTTCTGTTGAGTAGCTCTGAAGGCCATCACCGGGTAGAAGAAGTCATTTAATCTCCATGTAAACTGAACTCTGCATCAACACTTAGGGATCTTCCTTTAAGATAAGGCCTCAGGGTGAGTCACTGGAAATCATTTCTACCAAGGGAAGCAAGTCAACAGTGTCTTTCTACAACCTGAAACCGCATCTTGGATGTTAAGTTAAATATCTGTCTGGCAAAGTCAAAAGGACTGCTGAGGAGGTTCAGACATCATCATAGATCACTTCATTCCTGTCATCATGACAACATGAAAACACTTTACAGAGAATAACTGGTGCACACACACCCACACACACGCTGGACACCAGGAGCTGTTACATTCTGGCTGTCTCTATATTCATGCTACACAACAGAGCTCAGCAGAAGTTTATCTACTTAGTTTTCTCACGAGCCAAAAAAGAATCCTAATTCTTTCTTGAACATAAGCCGTTTTAAAGCCACCATATTTATTTACATGTTGAAAGAAAATAAAACTGAGGAAGGAATATCTTGAGTTACAAATGCAGGCACAACTCTGCTCTAACAAACTATCATGCTCACAATATTCCTCAATAATCTCATTGGTCTTTTTTTTTTTGTCGATAAGTCTTTAATGATACAGTTACATGCAGTCTTTATTTAATGAAACTATTTTAAAAGGAAATGAGGGACCATAACTTTATAGATTCCTTACCACTGTCTAGAATTTGATGGACTGATCACTAAAGCAAAGTTATAAGACACAAGCAGAGCATTTGGTTTGCATTTAATTAAGGGTGTATATGTGTATGTGTGTGTGTGTGTGTGTGTGTGTGTGTGTGTGTGTAAAAGATTAAGTATTAACTTAATAACTTTGAGTACATTTTACATTGTATGTCACCCATGACCACTCTGCATCCCTATAACTAAACGGGGTGCTGAGGAAACGTGGAAGGGTGATGTCTCAGGAATCTCAACTATCTGACTAGGACTTAGAAGACTAACTGCGTTGGAAATCCCTTCCCAAAATATTATCACAGATTATTTATCCTCTCATTCTTTGGGCACTTAAAAACATACCATGCTCTTATCAGATTATTTTTATGTTAACCCAGAACTATTCTTAAACTTTAGTTCTGAACGCTAAATACATACATTGGTATATGCAAAAAACACTTCCAGTGACTTACCCTTTACCATTTCACTTGCATAATGCCTCCAAAGGAAGATCTCTGTCTTGTATCTCAGAGCCTCCACCTGAATATTTGACTATTTCTGGCAACACTGAACACATCCACCCAGTGGGCAACAGCACACTGCAGCCAGCGTCTGCCCACGGGGAAGTCAAAATGCTGACTATTGCTAGGCACTTTAAAACCCATCACACATAAAAGAAGGGAATGACTGCACAGAAGTTGCCAGCTAAGTACCATGTCTATACACAGCTGCTTTATTCTGCGGAAACCTCGATGATATGTCTCAGATTTTAGGAAAAGACTGATTTAATGTTACAGTAGAGAAGCAGTGAAATAAACTGCTTTTAAGGAGAAATCAGCACAGGGTTAAAGCCAAATTTTTCTTGAACAGATGATATTTCAGATGGCCACACTATTCCAGATGCATCAATTTCCTTGAAAATCCAATCCATATATGTGCATATGCTGTGCTGGCAGGAGGACTGACTGAAATGGCCAAAACCCAAGAGCTAATATTCTTTTGGCCAGAATAATGCAATTATTATTTTCCTAGCTATCAGTCTAAGCATACAGAGCCATCTGTTATGCAAAGCAAACATACACATCTCAATTACAGAAAATGCAGTTGCCTTGACAGAATTTGGATTACACCACTAACCAGGGCTGTAAAATGTGTTTTGAGCTAGTATATAATGGATGCTTTTCAGGAGTCCCCTAATTAGCATTTACCTGCTTAAACTAATTATTCATCCTTCTTCACTGGCTGATTAAACTTTGTTGGATACTCTGCATAAAACAGATGAATATAGCACTGCAGAACAACAAACAGCGGTGTTTCCGGTTCTGTACAGTATTAACATGGTGGCACACTAATTTCAAAATTGGAGATTCCCAATACTATGTCCCAAACAGATTAAGATAAGGCTTAAAGTCTATTAAAGGCAATTACAAAACCAGAGATTTCAATGAGATACTTCAGCAAGAATACTAATATTGAGTTAACAGTAGCACAGTTTCTGTCATTTGGTTTCCTGAAGTCCACATAAAATAGAATTACTCTATACACTAGCAAATTGCTCACATGCTCTTCAAGGAAAAGTTAATGGACCCCTCACTTGGATTCTCAACAGTAAATAATCAAATTTGGCAGTGTTTCTTCTCCTCCCCCAACCCTCCTCAAATGCCAAATATCTCTCTTTATTATTTTCCCATGTCTGTCTTGATTTCCAGAAAACTCACTAATAGCCAAAAGGTTCCAGCCGTGCTGGAGGCCCCCCTTAGAACAGTGCCAACTTTCAGAAGCAAGGAGGGTGGAGTGGGTCCTGCTTAAGAGGAGAGAGACAAATCTTATCTCCATCTTTAGCTCCAAGGGGCAACTAAATGAGGACTAGATTATCCATCTGGCAGATCATCACACAGACAAAAAAAAATCCCTCCCATGGAGACTGCATTTTCCTTGTGCCAAACCACCAGATGAAAAGGGTCAATCTCAGCCAATCACCTGTATAGGCACAAATATCCAGATGTTCAGCACTTTTATGGAGAAAACATCTGGATAATTAGCTGGTTTGTAAACTTTTCTTCAGGGTATATTGGCATTCTGTAGACATAGCCTGTGTCTTGGGATCTAACGGAAGTAAAAGTTTCGTGTTCCAGAGGAATATTGAGAACTAACATCTAGGATTTTGTCCCGTGCCCCATTTGCTTCCACCTTCTTTTCTTTTAACCGCTGACAGATTCACGTGAGTAATTAAACTGCAAATAATGAAAAGCTACCTTAGTTTACGAGTTGTCTTTCAGCATTAGGAAGCATTTGCAAAAGCAGCAAAATATATCCTTGTTGGAACCCTCCCTGCAACACATTTTAATGGTCTCTTTCAGCATTTCTTGACTCCAGATGACTCCCTGTCATTGTGTCAGCTCCCAGGATAATGCAGGGTACTCCATAAACATCCAGTAATAGGACACAAGGGAAGCGCTATTACTGTGTCCCTCTCCTATCAGGCACAGAGGTTCCAAAGTTCAAAACAACTGAGGGAAGAAACTTCATTTGTTCTCAATAAATTAATAATGATCCTGGGGTCAGGGGGAGGGGCGGGCAAGGAGGGAGACTCAAGTTTTTGAGCACGAGTTTATTCTGAACGTTCCAAACTGACATACAATTTTCCCACTGACTTTGTGAGAAGAGACAGGAAGAACCATTCAAGAATAAATTTGATAATTCATGCTAAGCAGAATAGGAAGGAAAAAGCAGGAGGCTCAAGGAGGCTTCACAATCACAGCCAAGAATCTAAATAGTTTTACTTACTTGTGAGAGGCCAAGGTAGATGGAGACGGTTTCGGAAATGTATAAAAATTTTCCTTCTTGATTTAGTGCAAATACAAAGCCATCCAGGGACTGCAGAAAAAATACATACATAAACAGGTTAGTAAATACGTATGAAGGAGATTTAATTAGTAAGGCACCTGATACAAAGCAACACATATCGAATAGAAGATCATTTTTTTCTTTCATGTTTAAAATGGTCCTAAGACCTTTTAGTATTGCATTATACACGAACAAATTAAAGGTCTCAATTAAGATTACAAGCTTTCCTTTATTTCAGCGACTTCCTTATGTCCCTGTCCTTTTGATCAAGATATATTATGTTCATGTATAAAATCAAGTCATGCTGATTTTATGAGATGTTGCCTTTATTTTTTTGGATTCAGTAGGTACTGAGATTGAAGCAGCAAGATTCTCTATTTAATAGCTGCACTGGAATGGAAATTGTAATGAAACGAGAGAAAAAAGGGTTCTTACAGGAAGAGCAAGTAAAATCACCACTTGAGCTACTATGGACATCGATAATTTACTAATTAATAAAGGATTATGCCCTCCTCACTCTCAGTGCTTACTGTGTTAGAACAAATAGGAAAAGCCCATATATTACGGGTGAAATATATTGGTGTTTGTAGGCTGAAACCTTACAAACTGTAATCTTTTTCTGCAAAGACTCTGTATTAAAGTTTTATTGTAATAGAGCTTTCTATTATGACTCCTAAAACAGAAACAAAAGAAGAAATGATAAAGGAAAAAAGAATGCTACACATCATCTGTGACTCCTGAAATCTTACTTCGCTTTGCAAAAGGAGGGGCTGCTTTTTCAGTTTTGATGAGTGGTGTAAATCATCATGGATTCCAACTGCTATAAAACACTCAAAATGAGAATAAATGTGTTTCAAATTCTTGCAATCCAAGTGCATGTTGTATCTTTCATCATCCTCATGTCTTTTGTTTTGCTTTATTTATTTATTTTTAAGCAGGTAGATTGCACAGGTACCGTTTGCATGGAAAACGAAGTTTTAAAGATTAGTATCGATAGAGGTGGTGAATTTGGATGTATGAGAAACACAATGGGAACAAGGTCTGTGGCAACACTAAATTAATGACATAACTTTAAAACATTGAAACGTGGAAGAAGCATGTAAAATTCAATTAGAAAAATGCACTGCCTCAACTCACAACAGTAATTTCAGTCTCTTAAAATACTGAACTTGTTTTTGGAGCTATATATGAATATATAAAAATATATATATATTTATGTATGTGTATCTATACATATGGTAATATGTGTATATATATTTATATGTATATATGAAATTCAGATTCCACCCTTCCTGATCCTTTTTCATAGACCTAGTGGTCAGAAACTGTGGGTAGCACTCAACCTCTTCCTCTGATTTAGTGGGTTCTAAAAACAATTCAAAAGTCACATCGTATCGCTCCACATAAAAGCAAATTACATGAAAAACAAGAGTTTGGTTAAGATAGCACAATAATAATAGCTTACATTTATTAAGCAATATGTGTGTGCTAAGCAGTTTGCGTTCATTGTCTCTTTTCATTTTCTCAACTACCATCTGAGGTAATTATATTATTATCTACATTTTACATACAAGGAAATTCAGGCTTAGTAAAGGTAGGCAACATGCCTGTCTCTGGTAAGTGGAAGAGTTAGGATTCAAAATCATAGTCAGATTCAATAACTCTACTACCTTCCACTAAAAATAAAGATTCTCTAACTGGTATGTGTACATTAATGAAAAAATAAACAGTACAGCATTTCTTAAGTCAAAATATTTATCTTAAGAGTCAGACTATAACTTCTTAAAACACATTACTTGTTTTTGAATGATTTGTTCAAATGATAGAATCCTCTCATTAGGAGTTGGAGGCAAATGGGAAATGGGCTGACAAGAGAATTTATAAGTCACTTCCATATAGGTCACCTCATCACTTTTGCTCTATAATATCTCTCGTAGAACCAGCTATGGGATAGGGAGCAAAATATTATCTAAGGGAACTGGGTTCCTTAGCTTTGACAGAACTGCCACCCTCACCAGTGAGATCCAACCTTTCAAGCTCACAGTGTGGTACAGTGGAAACTTATTTTGAACCAGTGCAGAAGGGAGAGAAGTTGCCTTTGTAGAAGTTTGAAAAGGATTTCATTTCAACATGCCTTCAACTCAAACAAGATGTCTCTTGTGGATGACTCATGAAAATTAAGACTTTCCTGGCTTTGACTTTTTCTTCTTCCTCATGGAGAAAAGGCCTCGGTCAGGTTTTCCATTCAACCTACTAGCCATGGTTGGTTATACAATAACAGAGATTTGTGTAAGCCATCTTCTCAAACCTTAAAATGCCACTGTCAGATTAGAAGGACACACAGAGAGAGATCACAAGAGAACTTTAATGGGGACAAGTGACAATGTGAAGTCTGATTGGGAGCAGAAGAAAGGACTGATGGAGATGGCATAGAGATAATCTGGAGTCTAAACCCTCGTTTTATAGGTGAGGAAACTGAGGCACAGAGAGGCTAAGTGGCTGGACAAGATCATACAGCCAGCTAGTGCAGAACCAGGATTAAATCTGCTGTACTCCAATATTATTTAAGAATTTATGACATTATATGGTCCCGGTTGGCTTATTCAACTCCCAAGGAGACTGAATTTCTCAACAGTGGGGCAATGTCTTATTGAACTTTATCTAGCCAGCACCTAACAACTGCTCAGACAAGGCTTAGTAAATCCAGTTCTGCCTCCTACTAATGCTCT
>NW_006431925.1:6915686-6917448 GCF_000325575.1 Pteropus alecto | reverse complement strand
CATATCACACATGCTAGAATGACTAAGAGGGATGCCAATGATTTCTTCCAAGAGTTGTTTATGGAGCTATTAGATTATTTGCAGATTCTGATGCCACAGATGTCTAACATAGTCTGGGGTCTCTCCTGACATTTGGAAGATCAGAGTTAGACTGGATTCTTTCATAGTCTTCCAAAATACCCAGTGCTGTTCATTTGCCATCGACACACATCCTTTACTTTTTCACTGAAGGGAGTATAATTTTTTTAACCTTAGGTTCATATCTCATGAACCTACTAAAATACTTGCGGTCTGGACACTATAGCAGGGAAAAGGAATATCTGGAGGCTAAACATCTGATGCTATTAAACAGCGGCGATCTAAGAACTGGCCAGTTTTGTTTGGCAAAAATAGAGGCTTTGACACATGTTCCAATTTCCTGGTGAGATTAAAACGAGTCTATGTCTACATGACACAAAGCATCCAGTCAATTCAATTAAAAATAACAGCCAATTTGGTGGGGAAAAAAGCAACTACTCAGATTAGTTGTTTGTCATCATACAGGTAAACAAAACAAAACGGGTTAGTTAATCTTCACTTTTATGCTTATCATTTCAGTCAATTATATCTACAGTGTGAAATGAATGTCTATAACTCAGGTTTGATTACCTTGTAAATAGAGAATGGGATATGAAACCAAGTCTACAGCAGATTGGCAAGGTCGCTCTTCACACAGCCGTTACCTTCTCATTCAGGGTGACCCCTGTTTATAGTTAGCTGTATTTTGCCACTTAGAAAAATGTTAAGAGTAGCATCAATACTGGTTTCCTGTGGGTGTCTGAATGTTAAAAGGTGGGAAGAGGAAACAAATCTTCAATCAGTTATTCTTGGGAACCAAATGTGATTAATCTGAAAGTTCTGTGGAATTTTTAAAAATTTTAAATCAAGAAAGTTACTATACATTGAGCTGTTTCGATCACTGCAGGCTACTTTTTAATTTTTTTTTTTAACTGCCCACTGTTTTCAACAGGCACCAATTAAAATTCTGGGGTCAAAGGGTTAATTACATCTTCTAACTCAGTATGTAGAATTTTCTGATTATTAACTAAGGTTGGATTAAGATGAAAAAGAACCTACACAAATGTTAATGCTAGTCCCTCCTTGAGAAGATTTATTATAAAGCCATGCTGAAATCTATCTGCTTTCCTCAAAGCAGATGGAGAATAAAATCTTAGAAGAAATAGTAAAACAGACATTTTAAAGGCATACAAGTAGCTGCTTTATCAAGACAGTTTTCTTATTACTAAAACCAGTTTTAAGCCATCACAATGGGGCTGATAGGTGATTTCCTTTGTCACATCCCAGTAAGTCTATGAGGTACACATGCAGGAATGAGGCTTGGATACAGATGTCAGGAGCTACAGCATTTCTGAATAATAATGCCTGTAATTATAATTTATATCCCCTATCATCAGTAGAACATATAAAGTGTAAGGCATAGTTTCTTAACCACAAAAGCCTAGTGCCTCTAACAGTATTTGTCAAATGATGAAGTTATTTCTTTGCAGGGTATGAAACTAACTATAGCTTCATGACGGAAGGTATACTAATGTTTAATGCATTGTGCTAAATGGATTTATATTTGTTGAAGTAGTTTTGTCTCTGCTTTCTTTTTCTCCTGCGTATTCCAGTGTAGCCAAATTTCAGAGTGAAACTTACTATGGTGTCCTTATAGGGACAATTCTCATGTATATCACTACTCTAAAATTAGTGGTTCTTTCTT
>NW_006431925.1:6906226-6915644 GCF_000325575.1 Pteropus alecto | reverse complement strand
CTATGACCTAACTCCAGTTAGAGTGAAGAATTACCAGTAGGCTAGGTTATTTTAATGACAGATTATTTTAAACTAAGCTTTCACCATCTGTTCCACCCCCTAATTATGAATGCAAAAAGAACATATTTCACAATTACATCAGTAAAAAAGTAAGATATACGTGATTTAAATTCATGCATGTGCTCCACGTCTAATGCACTGTGCATCTGTGATGTTCTTCTAATTCAGGCTTAGATTATAGAGAAAATACCTGTCCATGATATAGTCTCTAACACTCACAACCACCCTCCCCTCCCCACCCCCCTTCAAATCCAGGGTTTTTAATTGTTGAGACATAATTCTTTACGGAAAGAGCAGAACATGAATTTGAGCACAATGCTTGCCAGCCGTTAGACACAAGTATTTTATAACAGCTAAAATGGCTTTGCTGTTAATAACGGAGTCTGTATGAGAAAACTGCTTCTGCTACCTGAGCAATGGGTTAACATCAGGAATAACTGAGTCTGCTCTTGCAGCACTCCTCCGTCATCGTGTAAGGCTGTGTGAATAAGCCATGAATGAAGCTTGGTCTGGAGAGGCGCGACAAGGCTCCAATACCTATCTTTCCACTCTGTTTTGGCAGCAGATAAAAGAGTTAGAAAGAAAAAATCTTTCTTAATTTTTTTGGCCTCTGGATACAATAACACTTTGATAGAGCTCATTAAAATGCCATATTGCCCTCTGATTGCACTCAGGAGGTGATGCTATAGCGCTCACGCACACACATGTGGACGCCTAGCTACTTCAAGGAGAGCCTGGGACGTGGCCCAGAAGTACCCACATGTATCTGTTTATGGGGAAGAAAAGCTTCCCAAATTTTGTCTTTGCAATCTGAGTTTTAACAATTAAGCACTGTGCAGAAACAGAAACCTGTTTTTAAAAAAACAGGAATCTAAGTTAAGTATATTTTCTCAGAGTGGATAAAAGTAGACATCAAAGGTTTGGGCTTTTATTTAACTCTTAAGAATCTCCCAGAGCTGTCTGTCTCCTGTGCCTCTTTCTTTACCCGCCACTCCCCACCCCAATGAGTCAATAACATGAAGGATAGCACAAGTCATATTATCATGTACCAAAAGCCACATGTTCCCTAATCACAACACCAAATTCCATTAATTAGGTAAAATTTGACTATTTTCCCACTAAAAAAAAATTCCAGAACAATAAATCTTGATGCCTCAACACACCTTTCCTAACAGTTTCCTAAAACACACAAATCCAAACATCTTAGGTGAAAAAACAGCGCAGAGAGGCACAGACGGCCTCTCCTCAGTTCTTAGAGAAGAGGTACCAGCGTAAAAGGGGAGATGTTGAGCTAGTGAAATGTTAAAACATGAAAAGAACAAAGACATCTGCTTTCTGAGCAAGGAGATCAGGTTTTGCTTCTGCTCATTAAAATTCCATTTTGTGGGAGCTGTGTATCAAAGTGCTGACCTTTTTTTCTCTGGGATGCTAGTTCAAGCCTTACATCCAGCCTTGAGGGATGTAGATTTCTTGATTTGAACATCCAGCCAAATGGACAACAGGCTCTGGTATAAAGACAGTGTCTGGCATTTGGTGGAATCAGAAGTGTCTGTGTCTCTGAGCCACCAGGGACAGCACGCAGAACCCACATTATCTGTGGCTTGTCCTGGGGCAGTGGGACTCCACTTGAGGCATAAGTGACCATGTGCTGCTGCTCACGAGCATTTTTTGCCTCAAGAAGAGGATTCCCACAAGTTATTCTAAGGCACAAATATTCATTGGAACATTAAAACATCTCCTTTTTGTGCATGTGGTATAATATACTGAAACACAGGCTCCTCTGAAACCAGGAGCTAATTCCTTATTGTGCACCTTTCCCTTTGAATTCAGAGTTCTCTTTCAAGTTAAAGAAGGAATTTCCATGTCAGCAGGAGTAATATAAACAGTACCAAAAGGCTTAAAAATGTCACTGCTTTGCTTTGGCTACACATGGCGCTTGGTCACACGCAGGGTTCCAGGTGTGTTTAAAGTTGTCTGTATTATACAAAACAACACAAAGAAAAGAACAGATATTAATTGTTTCTTGGACATCCTATTCTGTAGATCACGCACTACTAGAAAATAGAGGATGGTCATATTATATCATATATATAATATGTATATATATAAAATATACTTATATATAAAATATTTAATATATGCCATCATATTATATTATAGGATGTTTTAAACAATGCTCAGTTCATTCAAATATTCACCATAGAGGGGAGGAAAGGAACAAAACTAACATTTGTCAGGCAAATTACATAGACCAAATGTGAGACAGGTATTATTAAATCCTACTTTACAGATAAAAAAAACTGAGGCTCAAGGAAATTAAGTACATTGTCCAATGTTACACATCAGTATGTGGTAGATGTAAGAAAGGACCCTCCTTTTCCTGCTGCTGCTGGGACTACCTGCTGGGTATTTTAGTTGTTTCACACCCCTTCGTAGCTGCTGGAAATCTGTGCTTCCTCCAGCATTTCTTTCCACACAAGCGATTCTCACGCTCGGACTGTTTAAGTGTGATGCATTCAGAAAACACCTGTTGAGTGCTTACTATGTACCAGGCCGGTGCCAGCTGAGGTTTCACAAAGCTCGAAGAGGACCCAACTCACGAGCTGCTTTCTTGAAAATTCATTTGTGGATCTGAGACTAAGATAATGAGTCGAGTTAGAAATTATAAAACAAAAAGCCACAGGGCAAAGGCAGTTTCCAGCTTAGGATACTGTCAAAACACCATGGGGACCACTGTCTGATATCACCAAGCTTCACACCTCTAATATGCTGTTGTTGGGATGGAAAAGGCATGGACTGATGGAATTTGTATCTTTTTTCAGTGTTACTGAGGTATCATTGACAAATGGAATTGTAAGATATTTAAAGAGTACTTTGTGATGATGTGATATACATCGTGAAAGGATTTTCCCCATCTAGTTAATTAACACATCTATCGCTTCACATATTTATCTCTTGGGAATTTGTAAATGTACAGTCAAGGTGCTAATGTCTAGGAGTGGAGAAAGGACCTCACAGTTAAGAAAATGATAGGAGAACCACACCTCCCAATAGGCAACTGCCAGGACAAGACGTGAGTCCCAGACGTGAGCAGGCCACAGGGCTGGCCAGCACGCTGACCCCATGCCCCATCTCATAGTTTTCCATTTATACTTAGGGTTTTGTTCTTTCTGACTCTGGTATTATACATCTATTTTATATAGAAGTCAATGTGAAAATAAGACTGATTTTACAGAAATTTATTTTACATTCATGTTTACTTGACAGTAGATTGTCAATGATGCAAGGTAGACCCATATCGCTGTTTCTGTTATGGCTGGTTATGACATGACTGTTTATGGGGCAGGTGAGAACTTTAAAAACAGTCTCTTTAAGAGAAAATAATGAAAACTTTCTACATATATTCCTTTACATAAGGAGTTTGTGTCAGGGGTAGTAACAATGATTAAAGAATGCTATAATGAATTTAGCATATTAAAAGGCCATTTAGAGACCTGAGATAGTAATCTGGTACATTCATATAAGTCTCATTTCAGTAAACATTTATGGGTATCTCTAGGGAAAAGGTATTAAAAACATTTGTACTGAAAGGAACTTGACTGTAACAAATATAGTTGGCATCGACTGAATTATGTTTCCCCCAATTTTATATATTGAAGCCATAATCTCCAACGTGGCCAGCTTTTAGGAGGTAACTAAGGTTAAATGAGGTCATATGGGTGGGGTCCTAATCCTATATTGGTGGTCTTATAAAAAGAGAAAGAGAGAGCCATCTTTCTCCATGGGCATGCACCCAGAAAATGCTATGAGCGCACATAGCAAGAATGTAGCTGTCTGCGAGCCAGCGATAGGTTCCTCACTAGAATCCTACCATACTGTCACCTTGATCTTGGACTTCTAGACTCCAGACCTATGAGAAAATAAATTTCTGTTGTTTAAGCCACCCAGTCTATGGTATTTTGTCATGGTAGTCCAAATTGACTCTAACAGTAGTTTATAGAGATTCTGGTTGGGGAAAATGCTTAGGTCATGAAAACCGTTATATTAATTTCAGAAAAAATCATTATAACTAGACTCTTGGTTCTTTATTTTATATATAATTTATATAATTAATTTTTACTAGACCGACATAAAGCTATAACTATGACAGACTAATAATAGAAAGTTGCATTTAGTTCCAGAAATCAACAATGCTTAGGATTGTTTTTGAAATTTTTTTTCAAGTAATTGCACCTCTTCTGGGTCTTACAATATTGAAATATTTGTATTGGTTTTCTGTGCATTTCAAGTACTTAGAGACTATACTGCTTCACTGTCTTAGCTCCATACAAAGCAGAGCTACACATGTCTGTGAAAATCAATTATTCTGATGAAATTGGGAACCTGGTCCTAGATGGTCTTGGGATAAACAACTTGGTTTACCACTGGCTATGGCCCTCAGCTGCTTTGCTGACCTTCTACTTTCATTTCACAGTTGGCAACTAAGTCTTGGTGAGAAGGACCAGCGTACACCACTTGTCCATAGAGCTCACATTTCATTGAGGGCTCCAAGGAAATGCTTCTGCTTTTATCCCCACATGTCTGTTTAATATATGTGAAGCAAAAGAGATTGTAGATTTTTCTTGTTTGGTAACATACTTGCATAATAACTCATGTCATAAGAATTCTTCAGAGAATCTCTAGATGGTATCCTTCAAAGTAGAGCAGTTCAGCATATGAAATTTGCTAGGATCAAATTTGCTAGGTTTACACTAAGTGACAGTCTAAATACATGCAATAAAAGCAGTGGTGCTTGGCTATATATTCTGGCTTCTGCTGTGGTCCAATTCAGGAACAGAGTGAAAGGGCTGGGCTGGGGTAGAAGAGCTGTGAGTAATTTTGTGGGATAAAGACATTAGTAAAGAAGAAAATTAAATTCTGGTATTTTCTACTGACTTACTGAAGTGAATTTTTTTTTTTTTTAATATGAAAAATGAGATTGGAGTTTCCTTTCTCTTTCTAATCTAATTCAACGGCTATCCTGACTGGAAGAGAATTCACTGCCATCACTGAACAGTAACTGGCTATTTTATTATTTGAATTTCCTGGATCAAAAGATGCTTTAATCAAAATCTCAGTGAGATTTCATAAGAATCATGGGACTAAAGTTGTCTATAGAGAAGTATAACAGAAATGCAAAGATAAAGTCTAAAGGGACTGGCTTGAAGGTAAAATCAGATATGTCAATGATTTAAAGGCAGACAATGTATCTAAACTATGGAACTACTGGGCTTACCATCTCCATGTCTCTGACCTACCATATGAGGCAGTGAAAATGATACGCTCAACTATTCTGTTTTAGCTATTTGACTGATGAGTCAATCACTGTGATGATTTTTTTCCTTTAAATTTTTGATTAAACATTTTAAAATTTCCTCAAATTTGCTGAAAAATATTCTAAAGATATAGTTCTGTTTTGTTTTGAAGTCAAGGTTTTTTACTAGAATAATGCATCATGGATGTTAAAGGGCAGATTAGATCACTACATAAACTGTCATCAAACGGTCAATTTTTCAGGAACAAATCTGTTCTATTAATTTTGAGATGCCTGGATACATGGTTATATGTAAATATATTCTGAGGTGCCCACATTGCTCTTTTAACTACCAAGCAGGGAGGAATCATTTCATGGAGCTAACAATGCCACCATATAAATTTCCCAGGGTAGAAGGTAGTGTCACAAGTTTTTGCCCAAACATAATCTTTCCTTTCCCTCTTATCCAGGAGTACTGTCATCGCGTGGATTGTCCCCTTTCTTGGGTTCTTTAGTGAAGTCGGAGGCCAGTAACTGACGTCCTAGAACCTGCCAGAGAATAGCGGAGCTTGATATTCTGCTTTTTCCTAAGCAGCACGTAGTGTGAGCCTGCAAGGCAGGTCTAACTTACTCTTCATTTTGTCTGGGGCTATTTGGCACAGGATGTCTCAGAACATCACATATCTTCTTTAGCTTTACAGGATGTATCACCTAACACACCAATGGAATCACCAGATAAAGTATTTTCGGTGACTCAGGGCCACACGGTTTACTGAAGTTGTATAATAGCCATAACATTGTACATCCTACAAAGGATTCACTGTAACAGTAATCTAGGTTATGCATGATCTATTCAAATGCACTGATGTGCAAGTTCACAGTAATTCCAAAAGAAATTTGCAGCTGGCCATATTGATAATTCATTCACTAGAAACCCTGAATCAATAGTCTCAGTCTAATTCTAATGTGCACAATGATCCATTTACCCACTCTTTGACTTAAGTAGCTAAAGATATGTTAAAACAAAAATAATTTGAAAATGGAAACATTTTACCATTCAATGCCTTTGATGAATGACAGTCTACCTCTCAATGACTACTGACTTATTAAAATTCAATTTAGTCTACAGAATTTATAGTGACCTCTACTATAAAGCCCCCTAATACCTTCAGTCACAACTATCACCTCCCTATTAGTCCTTCTCAACCTTCTATGTCAAAGGCATCCAAAATGTCAACGACAGTGGTATGAAGGGGCAAACATATTGATTAAATTCCAAGTCTGACTGTTCACTTGGCCCTCTGCCTGATTTCTTTTAAGGGCTGAGCATGTTCACTAATACTTATTTTCATTACTAGAATAATATTTTTTTAGCTGTCCAGAATCTCAAGACTATAAGATGACCAACTTCATAATGGAGAAATTTTCCATTTGTATCTACCACACACTGTCCCATAAACTTGCAGAAGTCCCTAAAAAATTAAGAAAGATGAATCCCCATTACAACTATTCTTTAGACATAACTTAGAGTCTGAGTAAACACCAATCTCCCCACGAATGATAGTAGCCTGAACAAAGTGAGGAAGTATTATGTCACCTGGGATCACCTTGGAAATCACAGGGCACAGGCTCAGGATCAACAGCTTCTATCCTATTTCTAGGTTCTCATTTTAGGCCCTGTTTCATTCTTTCTTTTTTCTCTTATTTCTTTTTCTTTTTCTCTTCTTCATTGACCCTTTGGTCTGCATCTTGCATTCATTCATTTAGTGAACAAGGTGCTGATGGCTGTGGGGTTGGTGTGGTCGTGGTAGTATGTGTGTACCATACTTCACAGCCAATGTTTCCAGCATTCCTGTTCTTAATGTTTGTATGTAAAAACTGTCCTGGGCAGTAAAACAACTACAGATATGTTTATACATCTGACTCACAGATATGTAATGATTACTGACAAATTTTGAAGACCAAGAATGGCTCCAAATTTGTGTAGGCTAGTATAAATTTAGTGTGGCTGAACATTGGGGGTAGGTTCTTTTCGCCTCCAATGAGACTTGTTCACTTTAGCCTTGACCTTTTCCAACAAGTAAGATGTGTTTTATTATCTTGCTTGGGGGCTTCTCCTTAGTAATAAGATGACCTACTTTAATTTCTACTTAAATGCTTCACAGGCTAGAGACTGAGTTCCCCTAAAGGACTGAGCCCCTAAAGACTCAAATTGGCCTCTGAGCCCTAATGGAAGACTTTTATCCCAAAGCAAATAAAAAATATATTAGGGGTTTTACAAACACAACCTTAAGCCTTTATGATTTTCTATTGTTCCTTTTATTCTCATTATAAGTCATTGCACTTTCTTAAGACATTTGCTGCTCCTCTCCCCACAAGATCTCGTCTCCCTTTCCTCGTTCTTTTCTGCCATGACAGGTACCTTTCATGAAAGGTGTGTAGCCGATAATATTTGCCATTTCCTAAAAAACACACAGACATGGCCTAATGGCACACGGATGTGACCTACTCTGCAGGTCTAATGTACTGCATGTTGGCTCAGGTCTCCATAGTCTTATCAATACCCTTAATTCCACTTGAGCTAGTAAGACCAAGACAACGTAATGGTGAATGACCAACGTTATTAGCAACACTCTATAATGCAGTGAATCCAGTTCTTTTCCATAATCTCATTCAGGTATAAGTAACACACTCTCAGAATGAACAGAAAAAACTCTTTCCTTCACCTATTTGAAAAACACAAACCTTCCTTTAATTGTGCTCCCTTAATACACTGAACTATGTTATCACAATTAAAATTTTCAATAACATGATATGACATAAAACCTTCATTTTGAAGAGGATAAAAATCCTTGTCCCAAAAGGCTTACTACATAGAATAAAATCTATGGGTTTTGCTGCAAATCATTTATGCTTGCCTCTTTGGGCCGAAATATCTTGGTTTACAGAGACCCAAATAAGAGAATGGTGGGTATAGTATAGCAGGTTATCCAGCGACTTTTCAAAGGAAACACATTACTAATGCCCCCTTCTGACATGTGAGAAAGTTTGCGTGAATTACATGAGATAATATATAGGCTTAAATACTCAGGTACAGACAGATGCCAAGCAGAAGGAGCACCAGATTGTTGGAGGACATGGGCCGAAACATTAGGACCCTTCCTACTACTTTCCCACATGGGACAGTTGGCAAAATGATGGCTGACACAGTAAGCAGCTGAAGCGGCATAAAGAGAACCGATCTTTTCACATCTCTCCCTAGGGTCCTCATGAGAAAGGGACTCTGGTGTCATCGAAGTCCCAGGTAAAGCACCAGAAAGGGAGCAGAGGTGTCTACAGAGACAGATTCCTGGCCTCATTAAGAGATGTGGAAAAGGAGACTTCCAAAGTCAGAGGGCTTTACTGAAACCCCCCAAAGAAGAGGATCAGGGAGGAAAAACAGATGCATCAGGCAGATGAACCACTTATGAGACTAGGGCACCTTGACTGAAATTATTGCTAAGGAGTACCCTCTATAGCTTTTACCAGGCTGGGACTTGCATCAGTTCTTGAGAAGTGCTCAGCAAGAGGGCTATCTTGCCAGAGGCCATAGCTCACCGCTCGCCAGCACTACGGAGGGTCCTTTCTTAATTCCATCACCTAGTCATCCTCAACATGAGAGGCAAGACTCTGTCAGAAAGTCCCTGGTCATATCCAGCAGGATTCTAAGATTTAGGGCAATGGTAGAGAAGATAGGACAATTATTACTTTGTCTCCTCAATTCTTTCAGTGAAGCTAAAAAGCCTATGTGGCCAGAGCTGAACAAGCTCCATGCCGAGCTTGGAAATGAAAACACTTCAAAGCCTTCAAGAGGCAGCGTGGTGCAATAAAAAAGAACACATGAGCTTTGGACTCAAACAGACCCAAGCCAGAATTCTCAATTTACAACTTCACTGTTTTCTCATATGAAAATGTAAAGAATTATATCTACGCATTTTTATTCTACCCAATAGAGATGTTGAGATGATTATGATTAAAATTAATGCATGCAAGAGTACCATCATATAGTAGGTACTCTATTATTCG
>NW_006431925.1:6887150-6906117 GCF_000325575.1 Pteropus alecto | reverse complement strand
TAAGTGTTTTACCTGGTCATAAGGAGAAAAACACACTTGAAGAAAATGGGATAATCTCCTAAAGGCAGTAAAACTAAAAAGTTAGGTATGAACTTAAAGAGACAAGCAAGAAAAGGACTCAATATTCATGGGTCAAGATTTCATCCTGGTCATAAACATTCCTCTTTAAAACTTTAATAAATACAAATTGGGAAAAGAATACTTGTAAGAGAGAAAAAGACTATTTATTTATCTTAAGGAATTGAAGAAGTTATCAGAAAAAGACACTTTAAGAGAATACAGGTTGGGACATTTAGGCAAGAAAGTGATGTCAAGAAGATGAGAAAGATAAAAACAAAGCGACAAAATGATGTTACTTTCATAAGCATGGTCATTTAAAAATGAGAACTATTCTAGGATGTGTGTGTGTGTGTGTGTGTGTGTGTGTTGAGAACTATTCTAGGATGTGTGTGTGTGTGTGTGTGTGTGTGTGTGTGTGTGTGTGTGTTAGTTTAATACTATATACTATTGTTATCAGTGACAGATAGCATTTATTAAGGCAGTCTCTCTCTGTTTTGGATCCTGGGAGAAAGACTTTAAATTGAATAACCCAGTTTAATCCTCACTTCCTAACTCTAATGTATTTACTATCACCATCTCTGTCTGTTTGAGATGAGGAAACTGAGATCATAAAGCTAGTAGGTGGTAGAGCAGAAACTCAAATGCACCTTGCTATACTAGATACTGACTCTGTGGACTCGAACCCTATTTTTTCATGGCAGAGATTCTTAACTTTTTGGTATCATTCTTAACTTTTTGCTATCATTTGCTCCCCTATAGATCTGAGTTCTCTGGGCAGAAGGCAGAGAGGTAGAGCTTAGGATGATGTCTAGAGCAGAGGTGGGGCAAGGAGGTGAATGCTGTCTACTCTAATTGCGACCTTCGTCAACCAAGAGATTGTGGTAGGACTTGACAGTCTGCTAAGTATAGGTTAAATCATACTTTGGTAGATTATAATCTACTGGGTAAATCCCATTCCACAAGGGCAATGTTTTATATAGGTTGATTCCTAGGCAACTCTTTCCTTTCTTAACCCAAATAATATACATGTAGTAAAAAAATACTGTGGCAAATACATAGAAAAACAATTCTGTGGCCAAAAGGCTTTGGATTTAGACATCTAACAGTCCCAGAAAAATCAGTTGCATTGAAATACTTATTCAGGCTAACATGTCATTGACTGATATAAAAATCTATAGGAATTTGAAGCAAGAATGCACAAAGTTCCAGGTATTAAAGCAATGAAGATAGTAATAGTAACCTATTTTTATTAGTAAGTTTCTGATAAACATATTAATTTTGTAATGGTTTTATACTAGTTCTGTATTTTTTCCTACTGCTCTTCAAGTAAAATAAGAAGCAGATGAAAGTGGGCATAGACTAGAGAGAAGACGGACTCTCTAAGCTTCCTTGAACTCAGTTTGTATCCAGATAAGAACTGGGGTAGTGAGGGTGCAGGATGAGATGAAGGGAGAAGGGAACCAACATGTACTGAGGGTCTATCTTCATCAGCAGCATACCATACCTCAGTTAAACACTTCCTATAAGTACACAGCACTGGTCTGCTCATTCATCAGTGTGAGGATGGGAAGGCACATCTCGGGGAGGTAGGAAAGAGAAGAGAAAATGCCTGACACTGAAGTCTTTTTTCCACTTGACAATTTTGCCTGAGTTCCTTTCTGTTCACCTTCAAATAACCCCTGTACTCTGAGGTATATGAGATTTCAAGGTTGCTGGCTGCCTTGTGCACAGCAAGCAGAGGTCATGGTATCTTTGGGAGTGTCTCCCACTCTCTATGGCTCTGCCCAAGGTCAACACCTCCTTCGCACTGTGTGAGTGTGTGTATGTGTGTGTGTGTCCGTGTGCATGCGCGCATCACTCAGTTCTTTTTTCACTTAGGACAACTAATCAACTCAATATTTTTTAAAGTTAAATGTCTGTAAACGGGAGCCATCAACTGAATTTTAGAATTCTGTTAATTTCCTTTTTATTCAGCTCTGTTTAAATCTGAAATAAATTCAGTTCTGGGGTTTGCTGCTTTACTGAAAGAAGAATTTATAGAGGGTTCAAAAGGGAGCTGAAAAAATGATTAGATAATTGAAAAATAAGACTTTTAAGGAATGGTTAAACGGACTGGATTATTCAGCCTGGAGGAGCCCTGGGGGTGACGTGAGCACATGCAAGGTGCATCCACAGAGGCTGGCAACCAGTCTTTCTGTTTCATGAAGGGCAAATGCAGTGTGCAGAATTTGGGTGGGGAAGGAAGAATTTCCTGACAATGAAGACTACTAAGAACAGAAACTGGTGACTGAGGAAATGTGCGTTGCCTTCTGATTTCACATTCTGGAAGGCCAGATATACACTGCTGAGAAGGATGGCTTAAGAATGACCCTGTCTAAACTTAGAGACAGACAGACAAACACAGAGACAGATAGACAGACAGAGGGACACTAAATGATACCTCACTTTGTGATTCTGTTGCAGTCTAAGGTTGTCAGGAGAAAGCCATGAAGAGTTTCTGGCCAACGAAACTGGAATTTGAAGATAAATATGTATATGCCTCTATAGTAACTTCATCATGACACAAAGCACACTCTTCAGACAAACATAGTTCAGGGTGAAAGTCAAATGAGTGGCTGCTACAAAGGGCACTGTCTGCAAAAGGGCTCTAACCTGCCTCAGTAAGATATTTATAATGCTACTACGAAGAAAAAGAAATTAATCTGCAGAAGCAAAAAGCTAAACCAATTCACTCCAGTGAGTGGGCAGATATACACATCCCCACAGGCATTTCTGTGGCTGGCAAGAGGGAAACTATTGCAAATCTGACCCGAATCCAAGAAGCAACTCAGGAAGATTCTCAGTCATTCCAAGTAGGCATCGGAGGGTCTTACGCATCAAGCAAGAAAAACTCATGGAGTTTGTATAGATGACCCTTTCATTAAGAAAATTTCCACAGGTTATTATGGGCTCATTCTCACACCATCCTTGAGTTGTTTACGCTTTTCTCATTTCAAAGACAGGGACACTGAGCCACTGAGAGTCTCTTGCCCTGCATGAGGAAGTGAGCCAGTGTTCACAATCATGTGCTGTGTGTGTAAAGGTGAAAAATGTGTAACCTGTGGACAATGATCGGTGATGGTTCAGATGTCTTAATTATCCAACTATGTAAGAACCAGGTCTCTATCCAACTCCAGCCTGTCATAGCATCAACTGCTCTTGCCAATATTACAGCTTTAAGCAGCATTTACTCTGTTGGTGAACACAGCGGGTGGTAAAATGATTTAGCGTCATGAATAAACACATATGCTTGCTTGGGTCCAAATTTTAGAAGTGACAAACCCATTTTCTGGCCCGTGATTTAATGAACTAGAAACAAACTAAGAGGTACATAATTTAGTATGCATGAACAAATAACTCTCTTCGCAGCAAGTGAACTTTCTGATATCAAGTGCTGCACTTAGAACTGCCGGTTACAGGTTGTGCATCCCTATTGCTAATGTGTACATACACACACGCACACACGCACATATAAATACACATATACATGTACACTTTAAACATACCCCAACAGCATTTCTTTCGTGCCTTGAAACATAGCTGAGTATAGCACTGGTTGATAATGGAAGCTCAATAATTATAAAGTAAAGAAGGAAACTAGACTAGGATAAGTAAAACACATTAAATAAGAGGTTAATAAAGAGATGCTACTCTAGGCAGCAACAAAAAGAATTACCAATAGATCATCCCTTAAAAAAAAAAAATCCTGCAACTTCTATCTTGTTTCCTTAGCTTGCGAGTGGTGTCCTCTGCTCTGTATGCTTCCCCCGACAGACACACACGTCATTTTACTTTTAGTCTTGTTCCCATTTTATGTTTACATTTTATTTTCTCATTCCCTTTCTCAAATCCCCCTGCTTCTAGTTTCTAGCTCGGTGTTTACAGAGACCTTTACTAGAATCAGGGAGGTTGAAGAGACCCCATTTTTCCCCTTTCTCTTGTAATGCCCATTCTTTCCCTGCCCCCCTCCCCCGCCACTTCCCAGAGAATAGATAAGTTTACCCAGAAAATAAAAAGCTAATACAACCTTTTGCTCATCAACAAAAGTATGTCTTGTTGTAGCCAGGAATAAGTTAATAAAACAGGGAAAAGGCTTAGTGGCTTAAAAATAGGCTCCTTGGGGTTATGAAGGAACAATGTTGTTTTTTCTTCCCAGCGTGCAAGGATTTAATTAAGTGATAACAGTCACCTTGGGGTGGCTGCACAAGGCAATAATATCTAGGTGAAGAAAAATGCTGAAGAGAGTTGAGTACAGTCAATTTATCTTCAGAGAAGGCAATAAATGAACAAAGCATAGGTATTGGGCTGATTGTTTTGCAATGTTTCCATTACTGATAAGCATCAGAAAAAAAAGGATAGATTTGGTATTTTCAGTTTCTGAAATGTATTAAATACAGAAAAAGGAAATGAAAAAATTGCTGTGAGGTCACATCCTCACGTTCTAATTACAAACAGTTTGGTGATTATTCAAGCTAAACATAGAACAGGAGAATTTTCCTGTTGACACAAAAGGATGGGAACACAGCTGAGCTGCGTATTGATAAGCAAACACACAAAACTTGGAAATTTTTGTTCTGTCTGAAAGAAGGAAAGAAACTGGAAAGAGACGAGCACGGAGAGAGGCTGTATTAGAGTTCAGTCTCAGAAGGAGTGGACGCTTTCTGTCCTTAGGACAAATTTTGGGGACTCTTTGAGAAGTTTAGGGGAACTGCTATGATAAATATTATGACCAGGCATGAAAAACATCCTGAAAAACAACCAAAGACAAACCCCAAGGCAGTGACATTATCAGCACTGTGTAATATTAAGAAATAACAGTGAGGTTAGAATAAAATCATTGGAAACTCAGGCCCACAGAGAATGCTAATAACAGAATCACATAGTATTTATGCTCAGAGAAAAGGCTGAGGCGAGGTTTGAATGACATGTATGTGAATATCTGGCTGATAAAGCCAATGGGTTACTTTTGCTTCTTTCTTATTATGAGGTGTGGGGCTTTGGTGGACTGGTAAAAAATTAAGAATCTTTCATTTTTCTAGAAATAAGAATAACAGCAACACAAATCTCCTGTTGCACTGCTCTCGTCTCTCATCGGTGGATCTCAAAGCACCCTGCAAAATTAATTCTAACACTGCCTCTACTTGACATAAGGAAAATGAGGCACCGAGGTTAAATGTAACTAAGGCCACTCAATCTGTTCGCCTCAGTTTTGATCCCTAATTCCCACACTTTTTTGCCTACTTCATTGCCTTCTTGGAGACTATATCTCCCTCTCAAGAGTTCAGGTTCATCTCTCTCCAATTTCCATGGCAAACAAGAAAAATCCTGCCCTCAGTCCCTGCCCTTCACTTCCCCAAAGGTGGCTCCAGACATATTCTTCCTTTAGTGAAAAGTAGATCCCACAGGACAGCAGGGCTGGGACTTCTGTTTTCCGCTGCGTCGGCCCACTCATAGAGCATCCTTGGGAATCTGTAGGAGCAAGCCAGCAGGGAAGAGCGAAGGGCTCCTTCCCCTATATAATCTCTTTCCTCGCTCACCTCTCATTCACTCTCACTCTCTCATTCCCCAACCCTCTGTGGGATACACAAAGAATAAGAGTCAGCTAGATGAGTACTTGAGAGGTTGCCTGAATAAGGAAAATAGTAAACATCTCAAGATCAAATAAAAGAAAGAAAAACTCACAAATGCTTTGTTACGGAAATTCTATCAACTTATGTGAATCGATGACAGATTTTTAAATTACAAAATATTGGGGTGGGTAAGGCTCAACGAGTTATTGAAGAAAAAATATAATTTCTCACAATTATTATGGAGAGTAGAGCTAAATTGTCTTTAGATTGCATTACAAGGGAATAATTTTGCAACTGATGTTTCCCAAGTTACTAAATGAAGTAGAAAAACTGTCTTATTTTGTACAAGCTTCCCAGTGTGTAATCAGAGGCAGTATTTAGGAGAAATGGAATTCCATTCTCCTAGGTTTCGGCATTTTTTTCCAAATACTTGTCAATGCTTTCTAATAATAAAAATAAAGATAATTCTCGTAGGTCCTATGTCAAGGTTTAGGTGACAAGTTCCTCTGTGACAGCAGATTTTAATACCAGATGACTTGGAGTTTCCTGTTGACAGCTGTCCAAGACTGACTACTGTAAGAGCCAAACTGTGGAAGGAATTACTTACTTTCCTGTTCCAAAGAGATTTGTAAAACGCTGAATACAGGGATGTTGGAGTTTCATCACATTTGGGTTTGAACACTCCTGGGCTAACAGCACAATAGAGCAGGCCTGACTCTAATACCTCTGAGCAAAGTGAGATTCTCCAGGTCCTTTTGGTTGTACATTATTAGGTTTTTGTTTGTTTTTTCTTAGTTTTGCTTTTGTTTTTGTTTTTGTTTTGGTGTTATTGTGTGTGGCCTTAAACCATGAGGTCCTTCTAGACATTGGGGCTAACAAGCCTCCTGTGGATCTAATATCTAGGGTCCTTAAGAAATGATGGAATGGGATGAGGACAACTGGTGAGATTACACGAATACCCAAGAGTTTCTTTTTTGATTGTCCAAAACAACTCAGAAGAAATTCATTTCTTGGTGTTCAAGTGAGTGAAAACTGGTCTGCACTGGCTTATGGCCCATGCCACCACAAACTGAAGTTAGGTCATTGAGCAAGGAAGCTTAAAACTTTCTTAGTTAAAAGCTATGTTAACCACCTGGCTGAGGCTAACAGCCAACTCAAGACTCTAGCTGCTAACTCAGACCCTCAAGGCTAGCATTTCCTAAGCCTTTGCACCCTAAGTTTTCCTCTTCTCTGTTGGCACCTCTCCAGAGTTCTCCCCTAGGCATGAGTATACTGTTCACTCAGAAGATCACCACTCTTCCTGTGCAATGTCAAGTGGGTCCCTACTGTCTGGCAGCACTGAGTTAATAGTGATGTTCTGGGGATTGGGTATAATTGGCTGAGGAATTAGAAAATTAATTAATTACTCGGTCTGACTGAGAGAGGTAATACCCATAAGATGTAATCAGGTTTGGATTTTCCTTCATGCTTATCTTTCTCAACTATATCATTGTCATCACTCGTGATAGCTCTCCCATTGTGAGACTTTAAAATATGGCTGACGATCTTATTGGCAAGTAGATTTAATATTCAAAGAGGCTTTGGTTTGAATATAAGGAAACTTTAATTCTGACTCGTGTCTATTAATTTATGAACTAGCCATGTTCTTAAACAACTGGCCAGTTAAAAGCTTATGCCTGTGTTGAAAGCTCTATTTACCACTTTACTGTTAACAATAATACACCCTAGGAGCTTCTGTCTGTTTGAGCATGTCAAAGTGAAACACTGATCTGTTTAAGTTTTATCCTCAAAAGTGAATTGGTTGGTACATTCTAATGTGCTCTAAATTAGGGCAGCTGCCATCAGTTAAACACACAAACGATTAAACAAAGAACAGAAGTATTAAAGTAGGCAAATTCTACTCATTTATTGATCTTAAGCAAGCAGGAGAAATAAATTTCATTTATTTTAGCCACAGAAGGTTAAATTTCCCTTCCAGTGGTACAGACACATTGTCTATGTGGAGCGGGAAGATATGCACCATCATATTTACTCACTATTCCTGTCATATATATTAATTTCCAATTCATGCTCATTACGACCATGTGAAATAGTTCTAGGGCTTTCGTTGTTTTTCATAATATAGCCATACCACTGCTGTATGAAAATAGCTCAGGAAAAAATAGCCTGGTAATTGGATAGACAGTCAGGGAAACGTACGCCAATTTCTTTTTCAAATAGAAGGGGAACTGCATTTTCCAGACATCGTGTGAGCAACACATACCCAATATCTTAGCCAAACCTTTGGCTCTATCTTTCAGTCAGAATTCTAATCCACTATATTGTTTTATTGGCAAAGCCAGAAAAAAATGGCTACATCTTTTATTTATTAAAAGACCCACTTTCTGTATTTATAAACCAGATCTCTCTATATGAAGTGTTATCCTTTACCATTTTTGAAAGAAGAATTTTAAAAGTGTAATAGCGGGAACCTCAAAAGCTACAAACGGCTTATGAAATGACAATGAGAAGCAGTGTCCAAACTGACAACATCCAAAGCCTGCAGTACAGTCTCAGTTTTATCCTTGGCGCTTAGCCTTGAATCTCTCATTAGTGTTGATGGGAGCTGCATAGCTAAAGCCCATGCATCAAATTGAGGAAACACTCCTCAGTATTAGCTCTGACTCCAATGTTATAACACAAATCATGATAATATTTCCGTTATCTCTGCATTTCATTGGGAAAAAAATACAATCTAGCACTCTACACACTTATAAATTATGACCCTATTCCTCTACTGTTTATGATTATTACCCTATTCTGTATAGAAAATAAAGATATTTTAATAACATTTCAAATAAAAGTTTTTAATAAATAGTAACTGTAGTTGTGTTGAGCCTATCGTCGAAGATTTTCATGAATTAAAATAGGAATTTACTATTATTATAACTTCAACAGAGATATAGATCAGTCTATTCACTTTCTGTATTTATTTATAAACCAGCTCTCTCTATATGTATTTTAAGTTTCCACCATTACTGTGGATTAGGAGCAGGGAGGTGAAGGGGAACACTCAGTTCTGCTCATCTCAGGTTTAATTATAACCTCTTATTAGCTCTAGTGGGGGTTAGCTCAGATGCTTTAAGAATTTGCATAATGAGGCCAAGGTCAGGAACCTGACGTCTTAGGTGAGAGGTTTCACTGTGTCCTATGGTCAATGAGAGTATTCCTAACCCTGGCAGTTGGTCTATAAATCTGTACCATCGGTCCCAGTGGGACACGGCAGGGAAGTGTGGATGGATCAGTGCAAACCTATCAATGCCAAAAGAAAAATAATCCCAAACAGTATGCCCTTAAATAAGCAGATTTTTGTGAATGAAAGATAGCATATTTATTATTACTATAACTAATGATAAGCACAAACATTTAAGGGGGTTCCAAGGACTTTTCAATAATGGCAAAATGTACTCTTTTAAACGTTAAGGGTAATTCATCTTCTTTATAGAAAACTTACAGCATGCAAATAAACAAAAATAAGAAAATACAAATCATCCATAATCCAGAGATATATTCTGTTAATGTTCTGGTGGGCATCTTAATTGGTTAATTCACTAAATACTTACTGAGCAACTATTATGTTGCTTAACTGACCTAGGTACTAGGTACTGAAGATAGTTATGAACTAGACAGATATAGTCTATTTTTGCCTGAAACTTAAGAGTCTATATATGTACATCTTTAAAACACACACTCCATATTATTCGAATCTTCAGGCTATTATAGAAGTTACTCTATGGTTTGCCAGGTCTGCATCTGCTCTGTGCCTCTTCTAACAGCAGTCACACTCAGGTGTCCTTTTCACTCTTTCTTATAAAACTAAATTTCATACTAGTCTTCAAATAAATTTTGAGCCCATCAAGAAAGGCATATCCCTAAGGAAAATGCACTACAATGATAGTGAAGAGAATGATTTCAAAAATTACTGTGAGGTCCCCATCCAGATTTCTCTGAGTAGATGTGTAAGTGCTAATTTTCATAACCATACATACATATATACATACACACATACTTCCCATTATAGAATTTGAGTAAATAATACATTTGGCTTTGTTCATTGTATAAAAAAGGCTTAAATGGCATCTCTCTATAAAGATGGAGCATACAGGAAGAATGTTTTGCTCTGACTTAGTTTTAGTTCTTTACAAAATCTTTGAATCCTCTGAGAATAAGAGCAAGTTCTATTGCTATTACTCCTTGCAAATATGTTCATCTTATGACAAGCATTCTGTCCCATGGCTCTGAAAAAGCCACAGCACCTACCCGAAAGGAGGACTTCCTAGAGCTAAGGGGGATCCACCCAAAGGCAGCAGCCATGGCAAAGAGCCCCCATCCCACCTTGCCCAGAGGAGTCCTGCTTAGAGTATGTTACAGAGCACATCCGGGCACCCAAAAAATCGTTACAGAGAATATATTATGTGGTCATGGTGGAAACTCCAGACATCTTTTATTTACTTATTTATTTTCAGAAAGGAAAATGTACTTAGGTTTCTAGGTTAGAGGAGATTAAATTACCAAATGGAGGTTTATGAAAAAGGAACTTACAGAAGATTCCAGCTATACATATCCAGGAAGCAGCAGATACTTTCTCATTATGTACCACTGTGGACTTCTTACCTGAAGAGTGACAGGTAAGCCATGACTTGGAAATACTTGTCCACTCAAAACTGTATTCTAGTCACACTCCTGACTTTTGCACATGTTTCTACAATACCCAACTCCTAGTGATTGTGTTATTAAAGGGATTTGGCCACAAAAGCCTGACTTCCAATATAAAGAAATAGACTATCATTTTCAGGAGGGGGTCCAGGACAGTACACAAATCGGGCTCATTCTGGAGTCGGTGTAAACTCTTTCTCTTGGGGCCATTTTGGCTGATGCTCCCAGCAGGCCATAGTTTGTAAAGAGAAAAAGTACTGATATAAGGAGCATTTTCTACTGCTCTGTGAAATAGTAAGTACCATACACAGCAGAAATTTGCAAGTGTTCCTATTAATTTGGTTAAGCTGGCCAATAATAGTTAACAGGCAGGCCATAAATTCTCCCTGTAGATTTTATATTAGATTACGACACTGAATAAAGTGAAATAAACAAATGTTCTTGTCATAGTATCTAGCTGACTGAATAAAATGAGAAAAGACTTGATGACATTTTTAAGGTAAACAGTATTATTATTTAAAAGAATAATATACAATATTATACGGGGGCAGAACATCATGCAAAATTTATTTGAGAACAAAGAGATAGTCTCTTTAATTCATAGGTAAGTGTTGGTTAAAAAATTCTGCATGAACTCCTATTGAGTTATTTATAAAAACAACAAGACCTATTTTCACACTCCTATTAGTAGGATTTTAGTGAAAAAGAAAATCAAACTCTTCACTTATTAGCAATTAAATGGTGTCCACATGGGATGTTTGTCTTTCTGATCATTAGTGATTTATTGAAGACTGACTGATGACCTTGCATAACAGGTTAAGAAGAGAGAAAAAAAAAACATTTTGAAAACTTCCAAACTTTCATACCAAATTCTGTGAATTTATGAGCAAAGAATCAAAGGAACTATGGAAAAACCCAAGAGCTTTGGTATTAAGTAGGCATCACAAAGGGCGATGATATATAGATGAGACAGATATAGAAATATAGACACAGACACCTCTCCATATATATAAATATATATATATATATATACATACACATACACACATATATATATACACACATATACAGATATGTAAAATTCTGTAATTTGCTCTGGAATCTAACAATAAATCTTGGATATTTTTTCATGTCAGCACATATAGGATTACCATTTTTTTTTAATAATATAGTATACCATAATACATTTAACCATTTCCTTCTTTGAAGGTGGTTTTAAAATTTGAGGCAATTATAAGCAATACTGCCATGGATTCCCTTTCAAATTTCTGTAATATTCTTAAAAATGGAATTAATTGATCAATTTTAAAAGATGTTGCCCAAATTACCTTTTAATTTTTGTCAAATTATTTATGAGAAGGTGTCAGAACTATGCAGTCTCATCAATAGGAAACTGATGTCACTTTCCCCACATTCTCACCAATTTTATAGGATCAGTCTTCTCAATTTTGCCCAATCTGAGATGCGAAAATTTTCAGTTTTCATATATCATTTGGTTATCTATATTTATTTGGTGACATTCCCTTGCATATCCTTTGACTATGTTTTAATTACATGTTGGTTTCCTTTTTCATGAATTTTTGGATCTCTTTATACATTTTGGATACTGATCCTTTGTTTTATGAGTAGTAAATATTCTTTATCAGCCTGTAATTTGTCTTTTAACTTTATTTATGGTATCTTTTACTGTACATAATTTAAAATTTTAAAAGAATCACCCCTGTTAGTCTTTTGTGACTGCTGGCTTTTTTTCCCCTTAGGAAGCCCTTCTCCATCACGAGAAAATAAAAATGCTTTCCTCTTTTTTTTTTTTAATTGAACGTTTAGTTATGTTTATCACACTTACTTCTGTAACTCTAAAAGAATTAAGAAGTGTTGTTTAATGCATTACTGAGTTTCTGCATGAAAACATACCCTTTGTAAAATCTGATTTTTTAAATAACTAAATGTCACTTTTAAAGTCTACTTTAAAGTGCAAGCATGGTTTTCCAGGACTACGGACCAAGAGAATTCGGGAGCCAGCTTAGATGGGGAGGCTCCTTCTTCTTTTCCTGAAGCGGAATGAATAGATTTTGGTTTATTACTCTGTTTTTAGGAAGGAAGAGTCTGCTACACTCAAGCAAAAGAACTTTTGTAAAGGAAGGGAGAGAATAATCAGACTTTTAATACATATTATTCTCAGGGTTGTCGGTAGTAGGAACTAGAAGCTTGAGTGCAATTACTTTATTTAACATAGATTTTCGGTTACTAAGCAGTTTCATAGAAAGAGATGCCTTCCTGAGTCAGAGAGGCCTGGGTTCAAATCCTAGGTTCAGCTATGCCAACCCTATGGGTTTGGGCAAGTCATTTATTTTCTTGAATTCTGGGTTCTTTTTATTTAGAATAGAGCTAACACCTATTCTCACAGGATTAAGTGACATAAATAATTCACCCAGTACAGGCTGCCCCATTTCAAGAATGTGCTCTGTCTCCTATTTACCAATGCTCCCTCAACTCCTATCACGGCAGCTCTGAGAGAACTCCATAGAGGTTGTATATTTTCCCTGAAGACAAAGAATGTTCAACCTGCAATTAATAGTAAAGGTTGTCTACAACTGGGACAGAGGCTAGAGATAGACCAAAGAAGGAACTAAGAGCAAGCCAGAGATTTTCTTTAAAAAAGAACTGAACTTTTTAAAAGATCAAAAGATCTTTTAAAACTTTTAAAATATTTAAAAATCAGAAATTCAATAATAGAGTGGAATTATAGAGTGAGCTGAATTTTACTCATGATTTGTACTGGCCGTAGCTGAATCTCTAAATGGGCCTGCATTAACAAAGATCATTGAAAACTGGATACATAGGTGAGATTTTCTAACATTTACAAAGATAAATTAAGACTGAGAACACAGTAAACAACCCAATTAAAATAAGCAATATACTTGAGAAGCTAATACTTCACTCACAAGGACATACACATGGCAAATAAACACAGCAAAAAATCACTAGCCATTAGTAAAATGCAAATTTAACTATAATGAGATATCACTATGCACTCACTAGAAGTGGCTAAAATAAAAAAAAAATACTGACAATACCAAGTGCTGACAAAGATGCAGAGCAATACTGTTGTTGGAAATGAAAAATGGCACAGCCACTTGGGGAACAGTTTGGCAGTTTCTTAGAAAGTTATACATTTGCCATATGACCCTGAAATCTTACTCTTAGGTATTTACTATAGAGCAATAATAATCTATGTTCATATAGAAACCTGTACATGAATGTTTATAGCAACTCTACTCATTATTGCCAAAAAAATGGAATCGACCCAAATGCCCTTCAGTGGGTAAATGAATAAACAAATTGTGGTATAGCTATACAATAGAATACTCCTCAGCAACAAAAAATGAATTACTGACATGAATTACTGATATGAATACCAAGTACGTTATGCTGAATGAAAGAAGCCAATCTCAAAAGGTTACTGGTTATATGATTCTATTAATATGACATTCTCATAAAGACAAAAATACACTGAAGGAGAACAAAACAGTGGTTGCCAGGGTTTGGAGGAAGAAGAGGGTGATACAAAGGGACGGCAAGAGGGAGCTTTTTTTTTGCGGGGGGCGGGGGGAGTGGTAGCACTATTCTGTATCCAGATTGTAGTGGTGGTTACACGAATTTAAACAAGTGTTAAAATTCACAGACACACAGATTCAATTTTACTGCATGTTAATTTTTTTTTTAATTAAAGAAAAGAATGAAAGTACAACCTATTTTAAGACTCAAACTTCCATAACTGGACTGAATGAGTTCTACTACACACAGAATGGCCCAAGGCCAGCCCCTTCTTACTTCCGACCAAAAGGCAGTCTTTCTCAAACACCTTCACATGCATGAATGAACAATAAAAATAAAAAATAGCAAACAGAACCCTCCTCTTCTGTTTGTTTTCCCTGAACCAATTTTGTCATCATCTACTAGTTAGAGTCACCATTTTTCCATGCAGAGAACATTTTTTTTCATGCTTTCAGAGCATCCTGCAAGGAAACCACATGCGGCCCCTCACCCCACTCTGATTGCCACCCTATTATCTGGAGCTACTGAACGTCAGATCACCAGTAGCTAGCTGGTTGCCAGAGCCTTTGCTCTTTTAGCAAAAGCTCAGTTACTACTATGATATAACCTCTATTTCCTCCAAACTCCCCCTTTTTTTTCTTTTTTCTTTTTTTGGAAGAAATTGTCTTTAACCCTTGGACCCAATTTGAAGGCAATGGAAATAATTAAGACTGACATTTCTAGGGTTAAACGTCAAGTAGAAGGAAGAAATGAAAAAGGAAATTCCCCAGCTTCTTAGTAATGAAAAGCTGAGGGTATACCTTCTGTGGCTGTCTGTGAGATGCTTTCACATCCATGTGTCAAGGGTTTTTCAAACTGACAACTTGCAAATTTGAAATACAAAAATGCCCAAAGCGATATTTTAGTGGCTCAGGGAAACTCTTGTATGGGAAAAAGAATTCTAAAGTGAAACGTCTCTTGAAATCACACAGGGCCTGACCACGATACTCTAATTATGCTAATTGCTTCAATGCCCTTGCTTTATTTATGCTGAGCAGCTAAGATAAATAAAGGAAAATTGCTTTGGATCTAACTGTATTCATATCAGAATGCAAACTAGCCTGTGTTTGTTATGTGATTGCTGATCTGTTTACACTAAATTCTGCAGGTAATTGCAGTTTTGATTGCACATTTATTTCTAGCTGCACAGGTCCCAGGACTAGGTCTGTCTGTTTTTATAATTAAACCGTTTTGTAATATCTAAACTCACTAAAGAGCAAAATGATGCTTTAAGAATTTACATATTTTATGCATTAAATATAATACTTTGGTGAGCGGTGACAAAAAGGAAAAAAAAAAGTATGTTTACTACTAAAAAAATTGGACAGCATGTATTAGATTTGAAGAAATTTGAGACATCTGTTCCAAGGCCTGTTCCCCGAATGGGACAGATGCCTGGTGCATCCCTGTAATCTGTGCTTCAACACACAATTTTTGAACTTTCAGCTGCAACTTTTATAATAGTAAAATATGTTAATAGAACATTATGTTAATAGAACATGCTGCTGCTTGGTGATTCCTATGACAATGGAATAGCATTCTATATGCCAATGCAATGCTTGTGTTCTCTGTCGCTTGTTTAGAAGCTGAAACTTCATAGAGCTGACGTGGTCTTTGTTTTCAGTTCTAGACTAGTCTTCTGTGGGTGTTCACGAAGGCTATTGGCCTTTGCTTAGAAGGCAGTTTTGATTGCAGATTCCTTTGAATTTCATCCACGGCCAACATACTTATGGGAAAAAAACACATACATTCAGAAAAAAATCTTTCTCTTTTTGGGATGCCCATTCCTTTAACAGCACAGTGGGACAGGAATTGATAATGTCACTACTGCAAATGTAGGATGCTGTTACCTGTGCATTGCTTCTTCACCCATCATCACATCCGGAAATAGTAATTCAGTCTGTCCTACTTAATAAAAAAGTTAATGTCAGTCTATACAGTCTATAGCCTGCAAAGCTTCTTAACCTAGATTTTGCTCATGAAAAATCCACTATTATGAACTTATTTTGTCTAAAATACTCCTGAGACATGTTCTCAATAAATATAGGCTAGTTTTGGCACCCAGAAGGCATCTCTGGCCTTCTTCCTTCCATAGGGAAGATAAAAGAAGTTTGGAAATGTTAAGACACTCAAAGCACCTGGAGTAAACTAAGCTACCACAAGAAAAGTGTAACACCAGCAGATGATTATCACGACATCATAGTGCTGGAGCAGATGGATGAACCATGGTCCGTGAAGACCCTCCACAGTCCTCCATCACTTAAAAAGAACATTTTTTAACCCAAATAGTAAAGTATTCATATTTTACCTTGTATAGTTTTTTACAGTGGACAGAGCAAGAAATCTAAAGTCAGACATCTCTGGGTTTGAACAGAGGATGCCTCACATCAGCTATGTGACCTTGGAAAAACTTTTAAAAAATTATTTAACTACTCTGATCCTCTAATTCTTTAGTATCCCTACAAGGCTGTTGTGAGAATTAAATGACATGGTACGTGACCGTTATTCAGTAAGGTATGTGGCCCTTGGTGATTATCAGTTGTTGTCACTGCTGTTGTTATATCCGAAGTTTAGAAATGTGACCAGTTTTGCAATGACATCAATCACCACATAGGACCTACGGTGGTTGTTTATTAAATTGTTAAAGGATGCACGGATGTGTAACTACAACCTCCCTTGCTGGTCAACTGAGGAACTGCAACTTTCTCGCAGCCTGGTCCAGTGGCCATAGGAAAGAGCATTGGGTCAAGTGCCTACTTGCTGACAAAAGCATGAAAGATTTCTCAGAGGGCTTACCTAGAAAACGGAGCTTTGTCCACTTGGCGTCCTCCAAATTTGCAGACACGTTAGGTCTACTGTTCCCTCCTCTCTGTTACGTCCTCACTTGAGCATAGTCTACTGTTTATCATTTATCAGACTCCACAATTATTTATTAATGTTACTATATTTCCCACAAGACTGTGTGTGCCCTTCAGGCAGGAGTGGTGGCCTATTCTTCTTTTCATCCCCAGAGCATAGCATAAGCTTTTTACACATAGCAGCTGTGGGGGGAATAAGTGAATACTGAATGAATATGAGTCTTGGTAGCAAAGTTTGGGCAGATGTGGCTCAAATCCCAGCTGGGTGAGTATGTTAAATTCTTGAGTTTCCACTCAATTCTTTATGAATAAAAATAAATTAATTAATTTAAAAAAGATGATCAAGATCATCCCTTACCTTGTAGGGATAGTGTGAAGAATAAATGCCTCACTCATAATAGGGGTTTTTTTTTTTTCCTTGAAGAGAAAAAAATCCTATTGAAAACAATTTGGGGATCAAAGAAAATAAGATATTGTTTATTAACAAAAAGTTGTGGCAGATTTTAGGGTCAGGATGTTAACTTTCCTATACTTAGGACAAGATGAAGAGCATCAGATTGCTTGTGGTTTCTACTGAAAGAGCCATAGACCCCAATTTTTTGCCTTCCTCTGGCAGGCAGATCACCACCTAACAACCAAAAGTTCTTTAAAGCCCAGCATTGTTCAGACGGAAGCACCAAATGCTTGCCTAGCTAGGAAATATAAATCTCACAATCGAAATACAAGTTCTTGTTCTTCTCTACCTACCCTTTGGAAACCAGTTAATAAATGAATGGGAAGGCATATTCTGTGGGTCCATTCTTTCTATTTCATACGTAAACCCTGATTTTCACTTGAGATGTGACCATGCATTTATTATCTCAACACACTTATTCAAATCTTTCTGGTCTTCAGCAATTCACAGTGTGTGTTTATGTGTAAGCACATAAACTCATATGCAGAAAGAAATGGCACTTTTCTTTCTTTTTCTTTTTCCAGAGAAAATCATATGAAAACTCTGAGTAAAATGACTACATTACTGAGAAAAAAAGATAACATCTTGACTTATTTTGTTATAGGGACACGTTAGAGCTGGGGCTTGAACACGCAAATCGTACAGCTTAGCTGAGCAGCAATGTCTTCCTGTGACAATAAGCCTGGGTGTGGGCTCTTGACCTGGCTTATATCGAAAGGTAAGTGATTGCAGGTTATGCGGCAGGACTTGAAAGGGAGTCATTTTTGCGCCTTGCCCACTTGGGGAGTGCCTTGAATAGAACCCCTGAAAATGACTCCTGCGCTCAATCTTTGCCTCAGTTACTAGGTAGGATGGGAAATGGATAAAGAGGAAAGTCGTGAATGGAGAAGGAATGCTGTCTAACAGCTGGAAGCCTGCAGAGGTGGTCCAGAGCCTTCTCCACATCTCTGCCTCTAACCGGAAAGGCCTTGCTAAACTGCGCATCTGTGTTTAAGGAATGGGGGCTGCACTTGTTTCCTCAGGGTAACTCTTGCTTCTTTTACAGTCTTTACTGTCCATGGTAGGTGGCCGACACTCATTAGATGAATGGAAATCTGGAAGGATCCTGCTTTCATAACCAAAACGAATGAACAGTAGTTTGGGTCGACTGAGTAACTTTGTTGATGTAATAAGGAATGAAGGCTGGTGAATCCAGTGAGGCTTCCATTGTCTGGCCTTAATGATGTGCTGCCTTGGCTACTTCTGTGCATCCTGAACAATTTGCCTGGCTCTGCCAAGACTAAATTCTGACCTGGATCCCTTAGGCAAGAGGTACTAAATTACTGAGACTCTGAAATGAAGCTATATCCTATATTGCATGTGCAGGATGCCTTGATATATATTTGGTAACCACTAGCTTGTTTTTTTTTCTCCTGATCTCACTGCCACCTCTCCACATATTGAATCCCAGGAGAACCCTGTATACTGATCCTTCATGACTATCACGCCGTTTAATTCACCAATGGTTTCCTTTATTATTTTATGAGATCAGTGCGGATGAGCTCAGTATACATACCAAAAACATCTTTTACCAGGGCTACTCTAAAGATACTGTAGTTATAGCCACGCCCTATTTCAATCACATTCAAATATCCACCCAATAAGTTGTTTTTTTATTTTTTTATTTTTGAAGGTTGCAGAGTCATATAAAAGAT
>NW_006431925.1:6880123-6887131 GCF_000325575.1 Pteropus alecto | reverse complement strand
AGAGGAAAATTCCATAGCTTTTTTTTTAAACTATACAAATGATTTTTGCATACTGTGAGTTTATCTACTGATAATTCCTGCCCAAGATCATCTGTACCCTCAAATTTAGCTGAAGTATAAGTAAAAGAAAATTATTTATATCTGATAGTTATGAAAGGTCATGAGTGAGAAAATGCATTCTGGATACTCCAGTTGAGTTCTAAGACTAAAATATTGTTAGGGGAAAAACAGAAAATTATGTCAAACAATGTTTGCTATTTATCAATGATTATGTTAATCCTTTTTAATCTTTTCATGAATTTTTCTTTTTTCATTTCACCCTGCATTTCTCTATTTTTCCCAGTTTCCTGTCTCTTTATTTCATCTTTGTCTCTTGTCGTTTCTTTTTGTCATGGTTTATTTCCCAGTTTCCTCTTTTGTAATCTCTCATTTCTCCCTCTCGCTATTGGTTATCTTAGTCTGGTAACTAAAAACAAACAAACAAACAAACAAACAAACAAACACCAGATGATTCCAAGCTCCTGAATTTTACCCCCATCTCCAATGTTACATTCAAAACTTGGGCATATTTATATGTTATTCATCAATAATTTGGTTACAGACTTTTAGAAACAACCTCTCTCCATTAAAGGGCTTTATGTGTTCTCTGACTTGAAGACATCTGGAAGCTTCTCTCTTCTGGATGAAGATGGACAGTTGCCTGTCTCTACATTTCAGAAGTACAGTCCATCCAAATGTAGCCTAGCAGTAGTTATATGGCCCGATGAGTCCAAATATTGTATTTACTTGCCTATTTCCAGGATAAGATGCAAAATTGTAAACATCCGCGTGCTGAGCTCCTGATCACATGATCTTTTAAAAAAGATGACTGAATGACTCATAAACATTGATATTAGGACAAAACTAGGATATACTTTTCTGGGGAACTTTCTTCTACATTATGAACAGTGTATTTAGTACAAAACGACACTATACATTTTTAAGAGTAGTCAGTCATTCAATAAATAAATACTGTTATGGGTTGAACTGTAACTCCTTAAAGTCCATATACTAAAGTCCTAACAATCATTACTTTGGAATATGACTTGATTTGGAAATAGGGTTGCTAGAGACGATCAAACTGAGGTTATTAGGTGGGGCCATATCCAGTATGACTCTATCAAAATCCAGTATGACTCTGTGTAAATGGACACAGACAGATACGCACAGTAAGAATACCATGTGAAGATGAAAGGAGAGATTGGAATGATGTATCTACAAGCAAAGGAATATCAGAGTTTGCCTCAAACCACCAGAAGTTAAGAGAGGCATGGAATAGACTTTCTCTCAAAAGAATCAAACTCTGCCAAAAACTTGCTCTCAGATTTCTAGCCCCCAGAACTGTGAGACAATAAATTTCTGTCATTTAAACCAGTTTTGGGTACTTTTTAAAGGCGGCCCTATAAAACTAATATGGATTTTATCTTCCTATTACAGGAAGAATCATGGTACACCAAGGATAGAACCATGGGTTTCCTGAGTCACACAGACTAAGTATGAATCTAGGTTTTGCTGATTACTGATTAGTTGGGGCAAGTAATTCTTTGCATGTCAATTTCCTTTATTGGAAAATGGAGATGATGGTATCTACTTTTTGGTTGTCATGAATGTTGACATTAACCAATTTTTGAGTGCCTAGTAGATACAGGGACTTGTAGGTGCTGGGATAGGATGATGAACAAAACAGATCTAGTTCCTGCCCTTATGAAGCTTATAGTTTAGCAGGAGGAGACAGAAAAACACGTCTACAAACAAACGCATACACAGCTAAAATTATGTCAAGTGTTACGAAAGAAAGGAATAGGGTGAAACTATAGAGAGTGATGAGGCCTTGGAGAGGGTGGCACCTTCAGTGGTGTGGCCAGGTCAGGCCTTTCTGAAGAAATAACATTCAAGCTGAGATCTAATGGATAAGCAGGAGCAAGAGTTGAGAAGATAACCTAAATAAAGTTCCTGGTATTCTATCCGAATCAAAGTAGGTATTTGATTAGAGACAGTTATATTCATTATCGGCTATTACATGCCTAGTACTAGAATTTGGTTTGTGGAGACTTAAGAGGATGCGGCAGCCTGATATTCAAGGTCCTCCATTACATATCTTTCCCTCTTTCTCTTGCCTCAAGGTACAGGTCTGTTGTGGCCCCAGCCGTATAAGCTCATCATGGATCAGTGGCAGGCACTGATCTGATTTCTCTGCAGCAACAGTTTAATTCATTGGTCTCTCCTGTGCCAGGGTCTTTTTTTATAACATCCGAGATTTCTTCTTTCCCTCCAGATATATGACACCAGATCCAAATTAAATTACTCTCTATTTTCTGTAATTATCCCCCAGATTCTTAGTTTCCATCTCTTGAGTCACACTATTTTCTTTTTAAATCTTCCTTCCCCACTCTGGCTACCATAATTAAGCCAGTACATACACACCCATTCATGAAGCATTTCTGAGCTTGAACAGGAATCTTCTTCCTTCTCTGAACCACTAAAACGCAGGATCTACGCCAAATGTACTTCAGTCTACCTTAACTTACTTATTGTTATATTTGTATTATCTTTCCTACTGGATCATAAATAACTTCCTGAGGACAGGGTGTTTGTCCAACCATCTTAGAGTGCCAAGAAGAATGTGCTGGGGCTCAGAAATGGGCAGAATTGATTATCCCATGGCTCATATCTATATGGACATTCTAAGAAAGTAGTAAAGACAGACATATCAGACATTCGTAAACACAAGTATGACATGTTTCCACATTACAGAGGAATATAACATATTTAGATAAGGAATCAGAAAGGAGTATGTGCTGATTAACCCATCTTTTCTTTTCTCCCACCCAGCAAACACTATTCACTCATTGGTTATTTCAGTGAGCACAAAACACATGTGGGAAAATCATTTTCCTTTGCTTTCTTAACATACACAGTGGTGACGAACGTAGGCACAGAGGTAGAGTGGGATACGTACAGTAAAAATGGCTAATGCCTTGTCTTCCCTCGGTTTTGCTAAAAAAGACAATATTTTTTTAAATGTGCTTTTCTGGGCCTAAATGTCTCTGTCTGGAAAATGGGAGCATTATTTCCTATCTTGATTTTATTTCTAAGAGCACGAGATGAATACGTTACGCCCTCCTCAGTGCATGGTGATAGTTAAGGGTAGAGGCATTTTTATTATCTTTCTATAATATAGAGAAGGTTGTATCAAACTATTCCTGCTACCGCCACTGTTATCTAGAGAGGAACATTTCTCACCCACAGGGATGCAACTATATGACTGCATCAAATTGAAGGTGAACCCTGAAATGTGGCTATGACACTTTAAATAACATAGGCCATCAGGAGGAAAAAAAATGTTTTTTTAAAGATAAGAAATAAGGATTCCAATCCAGTATTTATAATTACATTTACTGGTCATCTAAAATATGATATTCCATCCCCTGAAATGATGTCACGTGTCACATCAATTTCTGAAGAAAATCTCCTCTAAATAATTTTGTCTGCCCATACATTTATGGATTTTTACCACAAGGCTATGTCAAATATGAGCACTTAATTCAGAGCAAACACTACATGCGTGCGTGTTTTTAAAGGCTTCTAAACCGTATTAAATTTTCATCCATATAGGTACACAGAGACACATATTAAATAAACCTTCTTACAAGAGTAACCTGGCTAGAAATGCAGCAAGAGATTTCCAAAGGGCCGAATTTATTACAAATTAATCAAATAGGTAAGATGGATCGTAATGGATATTCCAGCCAATGTAAACCGAGAGGGAAAAAAATAGCACCAGCAGCAAGTCAAGAGCCAAATGTTTCTGTTTTGATTTATTTAGCATTTCCGAGATGTTTCTTCTGTGGGGAACAATATGCAAGGCATTGGAAATTCAGAAGGCACATCTTTTGTGTACCATAAAAATGTGCTGCTAACCTACAATACCCTTATAGAAATACAATTCAATAAGAAACTCAGTTGGGAAGATGTCTCAATAGAACAACATGAAAAAAATGGTCAATACAAGAATGATTTACTTTACTTTTACAAGGGATTTTGATGCTGTGCATAGAAATGCCTTTGGAACCTATAAAATCCAGATAAACAGAGAGCTACATTTTTAATTCTTATACACCTCTAATATGCCTTTTTTTTTTTTTTTTTAAAGCAGATCATCTCTCCAAATCATCACTTCTATCAAGCCTATTGCTTGAGCAGTGTTACAGCGCTCAGCCCTCAGGGCAAAGATAAGTCTTCACCATTGTCACACATAGCACACACATATTCAGCCATATCATGCTGAATGGGAATACGGTACTTTGTAGACGCAGAACTGATTCCTGCAGAATATCCTGAGATACTTATCAAGCTGTTAAAGGAGACATCAGTCTTTTGTCTGTATTGCCCTTGACACATTCTCAAGGAAAGTATCTAGAAATTCTTTGTCTTCTGAAGAACCTTCGGACCTCTTAGGTCTAATGTAGGTTAAATGCCCCACAGATCTCCCTAGAATAGAAAAGCACTTTGAAAACTATAGTCTGAGTTGCTAGAAACAAATATAATGCAAGGGCTGATTTGTAAGATCCTGTTATTTGAAGGAAGCAGCAGCAAAATGCAGAAGCGTTAGACAATATTGGTCTTGCACCAGAAAAAGCTGGAATTCTACCCTAAAATTTATCAGATACAACAATAACCTCTAAAAATCCAACAAGGGTAAAGTGTATAAAGGTAAATTACCACATTATCATCCAATTATCATTGCTTGTTTTGTCAAGGGTAAATGACTATCTAGCAGCATTCAGCGCTGGCTTATTGATTCATGTGTACAGTACCCAGCACCTCTTGCAAAGCAGCAGCCCTCGCCTTGCCTCCCACTCAATAGTTGCATTGATGCTGACCATTTTGTTATACGTTGCAGGTTGTGTATAACTCTCTTTGCCCATTTTGGAGGCATTAAGTGAAAATGGATAAATTATTAGAGATTATTGGGCACTGTGGAAGAAACAATTGTGTTTCTTTTATTCCTGAAAATACAGAAAAATCACTGTATTTAACTGTTGGCATAATTGAAACTTGATTCAATTCACAAACTTGAAATGGCACTTACTGCCTCCTCATCTATCCTGCCCATTTCATTCCCACCGACATCATCTGACACAACTTTATACAAATCTCCTAAAGATAAACATTTCCAGTTTCACTTTTCTTCCTCCCACAGATAAATCACAGTAAAGGTGAAATTCTTCTTATTTCAAAACAAAACAAAACAAAACAAACCTCCCTCAGCAGATTAAACAAAACAACCAAACCGAGACAGCAAAGAGGCATGCACAACATCGGAGATTAATGGACCACATTTCATCTCAAAGTGCTTTCTTGGCATAAACAATACGTAAGGGTCACCTTATCCACCACTAAAATGTTGCCTGCTCTGAGGCACAGAAACCATAAAACCAGGAGAAACACTCACTCATTCTTGAGGGCAAGGGTAGGTGACCTTTTTATTATAGTGGTAACTCAGAGTTTTAACCCTGGTCCAACCTTCTCCAATTCTTCTGCATGCTAAAGATGGAATAAAGAATGACACCAACACCCCTGTAAGTTCAGTAGATCAGTCCAACCACTAACTCAAACAGAAGTCAGGTAAAGATGCTGAAGGAAAGACAACAGGCAGCTGGTGAGGCTTTAGGTCTGACTGGGGCTCTACCACTTCTCTTGCTTCCAACTCTTCGGGACATGACCAGGGTACGGTGGAATCCTGAACTGGAGGTGAGAATGGCCCCTAATTTAGAAATGGACACCCAAGAAGGTAACCAACCGTCCAGCTTACTGGATACACTTTGGGTCACTGTAAGAGGAAGCACTGGCATTATTTGAATTCAAACACAAATGTAGGTGCTAGTTATTTCACAGTGTGTAGTCTGCTGAAACAAATGACTTTAGGCATACAAATATATGTATACACTAAGTCTTCACTTAACATTGTCAATAGGTTCTTGGAACAGTGGTGAGCTGACATATGACAAAACCCGTTTTACCACAGGCTAAGTGATATAAATAAGAGTTAAGTTCCCACGGCATCTCATAAACATTACAAAGAAATGACATTGAACAAAGTGACGTTATTTAAGAAGCTGCTCTATTAGGTCTGTGAGGAAGATGTGGTAAACAAACATCCCAATCAGAGCTACCACTTTCCAGGTACTAATGTTTCAAGTATCTCAGATCTCACTTAATCCACCAACAGCCTGACAAGGTACTATTATTTCTATTTTACATGTGAGCACACTGAGCTTTGGAAAATTTAGCGGTCCCATGTTATATAAAGTAAGTGGCAAAGCCTGAATTGGAATGTCCATGGCTGTGACATCAAATCCCATGCCAGCTCTACTCTACCGTTCTTCCTCACAAGTGAAGTCTGGGGAAGTTGGCAGCACTTGGGATTACTTATTGGATCTCTGGAAGGGAGGAAGCACATGTTTGGATGTGAGGAGCACATAGGCAGGGCAGAGACCCAGGAAAGTGATGAGGGAAGCAGAGGGAAGCTGGGGAATAGGGCAGAAGAAGACAAGAACAAACAAAGCTCAGAGAGGGTTCTGAGACAGCAGACCAGAATACTGAGGCTGAGAAGTCCGATGCATCAAAAAGGAAACTAGCACAAAAGGAGAGTGAAATCAAAGCACACCAGCTCTGTCGGGGCGAGGCTGGCCAGAGACTCGGCTGGAGCCATGAGGAATATAAAGTAGTTGGCTAGAGATAGGAAAAGAGTGGAGGAAGGAGAATTTACTCCAGGCTGAAGAAATTTCATGTCTATCAAAGGCATGGTGACACAAAAAAACATTTTGACATCCATACACACCTTGTGTGGTGTGAGTGGAAAGAGAAGAGATCTGCAGAGTGCCAAGGAGCAGCGATAGGGCCCACAGCTCTCTTCACTTTCCACTCTTGGACTTGGAACTCTTGCTAGATTTCAGCGGATGGAGG
>NW_006431925.1:6855380-6880061 GCF_000325575.1 Pteropus alecto | reverse complement strand
GGGTTAGGCTCTAGGGTTATCTGCATGCACACTTACACGGGTACCTCAATTCTAATATCAAATTCAATTATTCACCCTGAAATTGAAAATCCTTCTTACCCTTGCCATCCAACTAGACGAACTGAATCCTATTCACCCAGGATTTACCTTTCTCCTGGCTGTTTGCCTCCAGGGTCTCTGTGTCAATTTATGGGCAACCCAGTGGGAAACCTCCCACGCCCACAAGGCTCCTGGGCCAAGTTAACTGCCTGCATCCTCTTAGCATGTGTATACTGAATATGTGGTAGACTTAATTGGGACTTGATATGGCATATTGTGAAAGCATTCTTCAGCCATTTCATTTACTACTCCCCAAGTGAGTGCTATCTTCTTTTGCCATCAGTCAGGAATTGTTTCATCTGGTTTTACTTTATAGTCTCTGGCACATGGTGGTGTTCAACAGCTGGCTGGGGCCGGCAGGAGGGTGCTTATATTGGCTCAGGAGTCAGTGTGTTGGGGAGAACCCGGGATTTAGAATAAAGTTATGTTCTATATGTTACACGTTTATTGAGCACCTACTGTATGCAATGTGCTCTTCTCTGTGCTAGGATGGAAAGGTCAATGAAAAATAATAAGCTTCACTGTATAGGGTGCGCACAGTAAAACTAGCGGGTGAGAGTTAGATGGAAAAATATACAGATAGACAATGGTGATTTAATATGGTAAATGTACTAAGGGACTTGAATCCCAGGTGCCATGGGGGCATAATCAAAGAGCAGAGAAGAGGTGATGAGCTAACAGGGCAGGATCCAGAGGCTTTTCCTAAATAAAATAATCACTGAGTTGAACCTTGAAAGAGAAGTTTTAAAGGTGAGGAAGCAAGGGAGGGAGAAGGGTGTTCTAGGAAGAAAGAACGGCATAAGCAGCGGACCTGAAACCTGAAACATCAAGATACCCTTGGGAAACTCCGCCCACAGCTCCCTGGACTGCTACATTGGCAGGCAACCCCACCCAAACTCAAGATGATGTAAGGGTCTAATGACACAATTCACATGAAAGCCACATTTTAAACTGTAGAGTACCATGCAAATGTAATATGTTTTATAATACTTATTTCAACAGTCTTCTGGTAAAATGAAAGTGGACTTCAGGGAACCTCTGAAGGATTGAAGTGAGCCTGTTTGCTAGAAGCTGTTGACCCCCACTTTAGGACGAGTCAGGGAGAACCCATCAGAAATCCAGTTAAGATAAGCAAAATATAATTGCCAGATTTAGAATTTGGCCGATATCATGAACATTAACGTGTTTGTGTTTACTCTTCCAAAATCGCTGGGGGGTTTTCAGTGAGCACAGGAAGTCAATAACGAATACCTAATGCAGGAGGCCACAGTGTTTACTCCATCAACAATGTCAGAATTGTTTAATATTTATTCACTATCTCTTTTATATTCAATACAGTCTGTTATTCTGCCTTGGTGGACGGTAAACTAAATAATTCCATGCTAGAAGACCAAGACCTGGATAAGAATGCTGAAAGGTGAGTTGAGGAAATTAAGAAAAAATTTTCCCCAGCAGTTGACCACTTTACCTATATGTTCTTTATGCTGAAGAAGCCCTAAAGGGTAGGCAGGGAATTAGTAAAATTAGTAAAATTCTATAGTAATTCTTCCTAAGAATTCTTAGTTTAATCATCACCACCATCATCACAACCACCATCACCATTTTTAATTATTACCAAGAGCTCATTATAAACCAAGATACAGTCTAACGGCTTCGCATGCACACCTATTTAATAAACACAGTAACTCCGTGAGGCGGTTACCTTTAGCCCCACTTTAAGGATAAGGAAGTTGAGGCTCGGGGCAGTTATATCAGTTGCCCAGGGGCATGCAGATATTAAGTTGCAGAGCTGGGATCTGAAATTAGAGAATCTGGCTCTGAATATCTACCCTCTATAGTAGTTATATTGCTTTCCTAAAGGAGAAAGAAACAAATAGCTACACTCTATTCCACAGTATATCTTTCCATCGGGAAGATGGAGAGGAGCTAAAACAGCTTGCATTCATTCATTAAGTGTTAGAATGAAAGCAGATCAAGAAGAGGATACTGCTCTCCTTTTTAAATCCAAAAATCTCCTTTGTCTCTCCCTTGAAAGGAAAGAGGGAACATTTAACTGAAAGATTTTCTAATTCTCTCAATATCGCATTTTATGACATTAAGTATAGTACCAGAGGAAAGTTAAACACATGAGCTCTGGAGATGAAAAGATTTGTGTCAAATCCCAACTCTGCCATTGACTACTAGGATGAACTGTGTAATCTTGGGTAAAGGTACTTGACCTCAGTTTTCTCATCTATAAAATAGGCTTGATAAATATCTACTTAGCAGACCTAACAAAGATGCTGTGCAGAATTCAGTGTGTGTGTGTGTGTGTGTGTGTGTGTGTGTGTATCACGCCTCATAAGAAATATTAAATAAGGGTTAGCTACTATTATTATTGAACATTCCTTATATCAAGCATACAGTTATAGATTCATGTTAGTTACCAAACAAGAACATTTTGAGTGTGTTATACCAATCTTTGGAGACATATAAATAAAGTACAAAGCTGTTTAAAAACAGAGCGGGGGGGGTGGTGGGAGGGAGGGATAATAAAGATGTTAAGAGAGACAGGAGGTGATCCAAGAAGAGCAATAAATACTGGGAAATTTTCCAGAGGATGGGTGTATAAGCACTGGTATTCAGTGCAGCTGAGTGGTTAAGAACAAAAAACAAAGCAGAAAAAAAAAAAAAAAAAGACCTGATGTTCTTTGAGTTAGAATGGTCTAATGCAGGGATCAGTGATCTTTTCTGTAAAGAGCCAAACAGTCAATATTTTAGGCTTTGCAAACCATATGATCTGTTTCAACTACTTGGCTCTGTGGCTGTAATGTGAAAACAGCAAGTAATATACTCAAATAAATGGGTGTGGCTGCGTCCCAGCAAACTCTATTTTAAAAAAAAAAAAAAAAAGGTGGCAAGTCCAATTTGTGGGCAGAGGCTGTAGGTTACTGACTCCTGATCTAATAAGTATCATTAATAATTGCTATTAATAAGAGTTTGAGTACCAAAGTCGACATTTTATATACATACATGTACACAGAAATGTTCCTCAACTCATGATGGAGTTACATCCCCATTTTAAGTTGAAAATATTGTAAGTCAGAAATGCATTTAACCTAGGGAACATCATAGCTTAGCCCAGCCTACCTTAAACATACTCAGAACACTTACATTAGCCTACAGTTGGGCAAAATCATCTAACACAAAGCATATTTCATAATGACATGTTGAGTATTTCATATAATTTATTATGCATATTCCTTTCGCATCATCCTTAAGTCAAATAGTCATAAGTCGAACCATCGTAAGTAGGGAACCCTTTGTATATGTATATGTGTGTGTATAAATCTGCCTATTAAAATAATTCTAATAATAATCCGCTTCTGATTCATTTTCATTCAATATATTTTCCTGAGTGGGAGGGAATGGGATGAAGTTGGCGCCAGAATGCTGAGAACTGTATGTAGCCCTGGATATAACAGGCGTATGTGGTAAGCAGCAGCCATTTCTTATGTGTGTGTGTCTGTGCATGCACACACATGCATGTTACAGCTGGAAAAAAACATAAGAATAATTGGCCTGATGGAACCAGAACTAAACTAAAAATTAAAGAGATCTAGGTCTTTGTCACTGACTAGCTGTGTACTGTTGGGCAAGTCGTGATCTCTGCCCTTCACTTTTCTTTTTATAAAATAGAATTGGACAAATAGGAAGTCCCTTTTAGCCCTAAACATCTAAGATTCTAAAATATTGTGCAGAAGGCTATAACTGTTGGGCACTTAATATATTGTACAGTATTTCCTACAGATGATTTAGGAAACTGAATTGAGTCAACTAGAACTGTCATGATTTTAATTGGATTAAAAATGACTTTAATGGGTAATTTATCTAGTAGTTTATAATAATCATATAATTAATCACAGGTATATCAGTTCAATCTTAAAGGTTCTCATGATTGAGTAGCAAGTTTTCAGAATAACGTATCATAAGATCTTTTAGTCATTTAGTCATCATGGAGCTTTATTCTGTGATATATATATTTTTTAATTTCATGTTATATTTTAGAATGTAATTTGTTAAATTTTGTGGAACTTTCTTGATGTGATTAGGTAAGATAAATTATTTTTCACTTCTCAAGGGATTTTGTTTCTTAATCAATTTACTTACGCCATTTTAAGGGGAGAATATTCACTGAGGGAAGTGACATAACCAATTTGAGCATCAAAATATTCTCATTAAAGGTCATCTACCCAAATCAATCTAATTGTGAAGCAGGTACAACTGGCATGGTCCTTACTTATGACTCAGATAATCTCACTTGGATGAGAATCTGGCAACTTTAGAGCATACTGTTTATCTACTTGAGAGAGACAGGAGGTTGGATTCTCAGACAGAGAGGTGAGAGACAAGCAGCCCTGTGTATGCACAGCTCCGTTGACAAGACACTATTCCTTATACCAGAGGTTACCTCTGCACACCTTCAGGCTGACCTGAAGCCCCTTGTTAATTCAATTCTCGCATCTCCTGAGTAGAAGCAGACAATAATGCAGACATGGACAAAACTGTCTCGCAATTGTGTGAGTGAACTAATGTCCAACAGGGATTATGCTGAGACCACCAAACTCATTTCACTGGTGACCTAATCATATCTCAAACTGCCCCCCTGTGGATATGAATTTATTAGAATGAAGAATTCTTAAACAATTACTTGAGCCTGGGATACATGCTCTGCATCAAGTCTGGGCATGCGGGGACTTCTCCTCCAACTGGTTCTAACCTTCCCCCACCCCTCCCAATTCTTTGCCCCCTTCCCTTTCCATGTTAAAAACACATTCATTGTGGCTAGTAAAAAGGAAGTGTGACTTTTCATAACAAGTCCCATTAAAAATTCAGTGTGCGCTTTTTCTTTGTCAGAAAGTCAGGCAGTAGGTGCTAAGAGACAAGAAGGAAAGAACCACTTGCCCACTCATCTTAAATCTGTACTCAACTCTCATTTATAAGCACATAATCCTTCCTACTACCTTGGAAGACAGGAGCATTTAGTTGAAATTGGACAGACTGGAGTGATGGAAAGACCTGGTTTTTAATTCTGACTTTACCGCTTCTTAGTTGTGTGAACTTGGGCAAGTTACTTGACCTCCTTAAGCTGAAGTTCTTCATTTGCAGAATGAGGATAATGATAGTACTAATAGCATTGTATAAATTATAGTACCGATACCTATTGTATGCATAAGGGAGCTGTGATAATTAAAATAGAATAAATCATACAAAGTGTTCAGTACAGTGCCTGGCACATAAGTACTTAATAAATTATAGCTTGTATTATTACGTTGTTGTTAGTTTGACCACCTGATAATAGAATCCTAATTTGCTGGCAAGCAGGGTACTTTAGATCATCCAGTGCATAGTGTTCACTAGGTGCTCATTAGAATTTGAACTATCCTAGTGTCTAATGATCTTAATTCATGAATATCAAATGGAAAAATATTTATCGATTTCATGTTAAACATGATGCCAAGTATATTTACCTAGTCTAGGCACTACGTGGCTGGGTGCCTACAACCCTTCTCCCAGTGAGTGAATAGGGCCTAATTCCTCCTTTTCAAAGCTCTACCACCCACCAAATAAAAAGTCAGTTGTGCTAGGGAGACTGGCTTTCCACCCATTTAATTCAAGCTAAAACGTCTTTGTGCTGGAGAGAGAACATCAAAATTATAAACACACTGGGGTAACAACTCCCTTTTCATAAGACTCTACCTTGAAATTAATTTTCAAAACATTCTAAAATTAGAAACTACTAAACAATTGGTGATATGAAAAACAGTGCGCTGGATTTTTTTTTTTCTCTTCTGTAAAATAAGGACACTAAATCTGATGTACTTTTGAGGTTGGTTCCATCTTTATAATTCTATAAGAATATCTACATTTCCATATAATAGTTTTACATATATGGGAAATGAATTCCTTGCCTAGCTATAGAAAATGCAGGCTGTTGGTTTCTGACCTTGCCAAATAAGAAAGCAAAAGTTCTCCTATAGAGAGAGAAATACTCCTTAGCACACACAGAGACACACTGGAATGCAAACCCCACATCAAAATGCTGCTAGAGTTCATAACTCAAATTTCTTTATCCTGGAGCTGCTCAGGGACCCCATTAAGTTGTTTTCCACAAATGCCATGAGGTTTGAACCATTTGTTATAACATTTGAGTCATTTATAAGATATTTTGATTCGACAAATCTGGAAGTAGCTGTCTAAAGTAAAATACACGACTAATGTCAGCTTCATCTTATTTCAGATCAAAGCAGGAACACTGTGGAGTCCTACAAAATTTTCCTAGGGTGTTGAACGGATTTCCTCACTTCTGTGTGTTGGTAGGAGAGCAACATGTCATGTTACAGACTATACTGACATTTGCTGGAAAAAAAAAAATGTCCTACAAATTTGATGTGAAAGTATTTACAAACTCATGGAGCCAACCAGCTTGAATCTAAGATTAAAAATCAGGTTGTATTAAAAATACTGTAAACAAAGCAGCACAAGTTAACATAGAAATGAAGACTAAAAAATCCAGCCCAGTTTTTCTTTAAGCTTGTGTTGCTCGCTTACTGCAGAAGCATTGTTTTTCCTGTCACAGTGGTAATGAGAGAGGCTAAAAAAAAGTGGAAGAGCTGTTTAAAATTAATACCTACATAGAGTGGTGCTACTTAGCTCATGCTGGGTGGACCAGCATCCTGGAAGCTTGACCAGCCACATCCTAGACCTAAAGGAATCATAATTTCTGAGGGTGGGATCCAGTAATTGGGTTTTAACAAGTCCTCCAGGTAATTCAGACTCATGCTAATGTTTGAGAAGTGCTGAAGTAGAATACTACAAAAGCAAAAACACCCATGATCATAGTAAAGACCCTATAGAAAAAAATTTGGTTTTTTTCATAAAAGAACAGTTTTGCTACCAAAGCCTGCTTCCATATCTTTGACCCTTCTTCAGTTTGGGTGCTTTTATTTATTTCCTCTAGCCTTCTTAGTAGAGTTCACTGGCTACCAGTGAACAGGATACTGTCCATTTCAGCTAAGTCTTTACCCATCACATTTTTTTTTTTATTGCACAAGAAACAGGTGGGCGTCATCCACCTAACCACCAAAAATGATATAACAGCATGCCAAGAATCATGCCAAGAATGTTACCAAACACACCTGTTAAAGTAGAGATTTTCATGGTATTTTATGTCATTTGATCTTCTTAGAAATTTGGCCTTTTTCTTATTGATTAAATTGTAATTTTTCTAAAATGGCTTGTAATTGAATTATCCAGTGAAACATGCCGAAGGGATCAAAAGTGATAGAAACAAAAATAAGAAGTTGTATAATTTACAATACAAATGATTTGGTTGCTGAGGTTTTAATCAAATCAAACAGAGCAATAAAATAACAGGTGATTGAATTACATGGAAAGATAATGCATTGAATTTGAAGACCCTGATGCTTCTTGGTAAAGTCTGTTGAATTCACAACTGTACTGTCTGCATTTCCCCTGGGAAAGAGAGCTCTCAGGGATCCCCTTCCCTCCATCCTCACTCAGGGCCCTGCACTGTGCTGACTGTGTCCTTCCTGAAGGAATAACAACACTCACAACATAAAGAAACCATGAAACCGGGAGTTTCTGGTAAATTGTACACTCAGCACCAGCTTAAAAACACAAAAACACAAACCCTCAGAATTACTGGAGGCACCCCATCTAAGGATGTACTCGGGTAGGAGCTTAAAGCTTATTTACTTCCTTATCTATGCCTAAGTGACCACTGAAAAACATAATAGGGGAAAAAAGGATATTTTACACATTGGTAAAGAAGAACACACAAACCATCAATCGATTTGCTTGAGGAGCCATCTTTTGCCTTATAATTTTCTAAATACCTTATTAGTACTCTAACGAACCTACACCATGCGTTCCTGGTCACCTTAGAGGAGGTAGGTGGTAATTACCCGGTAAGCCCAGGCTACACAGAGTCCATCTAAGAATTTGTTATACGCAAAACTCGAAAAAGCTTAAACTCTTCCAATGCACAGATATGCAAACTCTTCTTGCCTCACTCGCGGCTTTCAGAAACAGACAATGACATTATTAACACCTTAGCCATGTATTACTTCGAGAAAATGAATTCCTTATGACATAACGCCATTAGTCATGACGGTGAGGAATTGCATGTCCTTTTCAAAGGTATTGTTGATACCTGGGCAAAGCCAGTTTTCACCCTCCTGGGTACTAGAAGTGATTTAATTTATCACTCTGGAGAGAAGGAGGGAACTTTTGGCTACTGAACTTTCCAGACAACCTCTGAATCACAGTGGCAATTGTGAAAGCGTCAGTAAGAAATAGAAGCCTTGAATTTCTTTCCTGGGGTCTGGTTTTGATGGATGTGGAGGCCCCTAAAGGGTGGTGGAGACAAGTTTTAAGCAAACACGTTTTAGGGCACAGATTTTGAAAATTGAGTACCACTGTCCCACCTGCTGTGCTTCATTTCAGAATCCACAGCCATCATTAGCGGAGAACAAACTGCTTTTCCAACTGCACACCACATCGTACTGCTCCAGCTTGCACTGGAAATTGCAAAACTCTTATGGAGGAGCATGTCCTGAGAGCTCTCTCTCTCTTTGTCAGACCTTCCTGATTTTTATTATCCTGGGGCGTGCTGGGAGAGGGGAAGGAAAAGTGTGTGCACACATAGGTTCAGGATATAAAAGCTTTCTTGGGAGAGCAAAGCTTCGATTTGATGCCATGTTTCCTATTTAAAAATAAATGTATAGGACCAACTCAGGAATCACAATAACTCTTTCTTTAAGCTGAATTTGGCACAAAAGAGACTCCAATGACCTTCATAACCATAGATGGATAGGGTCTTCTAAACTCTATCTCATGGACTTGGGCAGTCTCGAGGACCTGAGGGATGTCCTGCCCTCACTGCACAGTTAAGGAAGGTCTCCTGACATTTGCTCAGTAATCTCGCTAGCGCACCAGTGAACTGTCACTCCTTCCTTACAAGTACCTATTCAATTAGGTAAAGCCCAGATGAAGCCCCACCCACCGCCTCCCCAGGTCTCTCTGACTGAGAGTAATCTCCCCAGCAGTCATTCTAGTCTAACTCTCCAGACTACAAAACCCGCACAATTAATCATGGAATTATACAGTCATTTTATACATGAAGGAACTAGGAGACAGTTGCAGAGGACAATGAGATTAAAATTAAGATCCAGACCTCAGTTCTGTCTGCCTCCAACTAGTTGCTGGATCAGGGCAGGTCATTTAACGTCTCTGGGTACTCAGTTTTTCATTTGTAAAATGGAACGGGTAAGGAAGGAAGAGAATAAGCCACATATTTGCTCAAGTCCCTTATAGTTTTTAGATTCTCTCCCATTCTTGCTCTCGAGGAGTTTATACTCTGTATGGGGAAATCAGATACTAAAATGTAACGAGTTAAATAAAAACAAAGGACTCACTAATGTAAGGTGATTTGTCAAGAGATAACACAAGGCAATATATGATCAAGAATCATAACAACAATACAAATAATATTACACCCTTAAGATTTCTGACTCCTACTTATACGTAGGACACAGTCTCAGTTAATAAATAAGGTCGAAAAACCATTTAAGGTTCAATTGAGTTAAATCACAATTTTCCTGAGAAGGATAAATAGGCTTCCAGCCTCTCAATCAGTAATTTCACTCTTACAGCATGAGCAGGATGCCACCTTCCCATAAACAGAGGTCACGAGACAGAGACCACAAGTCTCCTGTTGGCCTGCCCAGGGATGGGTGCCCAGGGATAAAAGCGATGTCAGCCTCATCAGCAAAACGCCTGCAGTTTTTAGATTTCCCTGCTCACCAAGTTCTCTGACCCCATTTAGATGGGAAACTTTTTCTTCTCTCAGCTGCACCACAGTTAAGGAAAGCCTAGGAAAGTGTGTGGGTCATGAAAACAATCAAATACGCCTTTGAAAAGATCATATCCACTCTCATTCGGGCAGTAAGAGCGTTACGTCGCTCTCCCCTTCGCGGCTTTAAGCAGCCTCTCCGTTGATCGGGTCCTTCTGAGGATAATGGAGGACTGAAGCCAACCAGTGTACTCTGTGGTTTGTGCACGTGCCGGCTTCCTGGACAGTGAAGTCAGCCCAGAGTTATTTGCACTTTTCAGTAAAAGGGAAAGATACTTTCTGGAGGCTTTTGGATTTACGTGGTGTAAAACAACAGCGCATTGAATAAACTTGGCTTTAGCTGGCTATCCCTATTTAAACTTAGCTCTTCTTACTCACTCAGTATAACCCTTTTTAGGCATCACTTTTTTTCTAGTTCTGGGGGGGAATCCAGGCCTCGATTCTTCAGACACTTGATAATGTACCCAGAAATGATGATTCATCACATAATTATAAGGACAGCTATGATTTTGTTCTGAATTTAATGGCAAGCACTTTGTGTGCAGCTGTCTCCTTTGCCCGAGCAAACTGCTTTAGCAAACTGCTAAATTTTATTCTGCTCCTTTAGCTGCAAAGGTTTCTCTGCTGGTTTTTGACATAGCATGGGAAACCTGGAAACCTGAATGCAGGCTCTCTTTCCTGGAGGAACAATGACAATATTATATGCTATGGAGACTAGGAGGTTGAATGAAACCTTAGCAAACTTTTCCATGGCAAGCCGTGCACTCTCATGGAAGTTCCCCTTGGTGGCAATATCAGCCTTTTAGAATCCTGATGGAGGTCAGAGATGAGGCCAGGAGAGCTTAGTCTTAAAAACGATGGAGACCCTAACACACATTCGTGTGAATATACACATACCCAAAGATGAAAACTAATTATAGTGCATGTATGTGCACCACGAACAAGAGAAAGCACGGGGCGGGGGGGGTGGGTGGTGGGCAGGAATAGACTTGAAACCAGAAGCAAAAGAGAACATCATAGTCACAGAAAAATTACCTGTCTTGAAGTAAATCTTGATATTTACTAGATGAAGAAAGTTAATTTTGCAGAACAAAACTGGATTTCTGGAATCCTGTAAAACTGGAAAGAAATTCTATGTTCCGTAGTTGGGGCATACTCCAGAATGAGGAAGAACAGGCTAAAACTGAATTGAAATTGCATTTGAAGATGAGAATTTACAAAGCTTCTTACTCTTGGTTAGATAATAAAAAGAATACTACTACTATGCTTAGGAAGAAGCCACACTGTGAGCAACTCAGGGAACAGAATAAGAAGAGGGAGTCGCCATCTTCAGAATCCAAAAGACTGAAAATGTCAAGCAAGACCCACTGGCCAGAAGTGAAGAGACTTGATATTCTCAAGGTCTATTTACACTTAACTCAATGCCCCGTTTGTTTAATGCCCACACAAGATGGATGTCGAAGGTATTTCTATCTGGTCACAGATATTGCTACAAAGATTTTCTAAAAAAAGTAGCAAATTCTGTGATAAGACATTTTTCTTCCATTAACTTCTTTCCCGTAATCAAAGAATTGCAATCTATCTTTATTTTCTCCTGTTGGACTAACACCCCAAACATACCAGAAATATTCGTCCATCTTTGAGAAGAGGTGAACAATCCAATACAATTGTTTGTATTCCATAAAATGGACATTCTTAGTTCCTAGTGGGCATTAGACCCACAACAGCTCATATGCTGAGGTGGAGACGGCTCTTCTACATAACTTCTTACAGAACAAAGTAAGTTTTTACCAGTTTGAGTTTATTGTTGATATCCTTTGGCCTGATTAGATTTTAAAAGCTAAGAATTGAGTTCAAAATTCTCTACGATGATCTTGAGAAAGTTCGCAGCTGAATGGGAGGAACTTTTCAAAGTCAACAATGTGGGAAATGTGAACTCCTGGGGGTACAAAGAGAAAGAAGCAGAGAACATACAGTTTCAGCACAGGAATAGGGTAGAAATTGTCTTCCTACACAGTAATCTACCTGTATCTGAGGGTTTTTTTCTCTTGCAACAGGATAGCCAAAAACTATTTGATGATTATTGTGATTATAAGATAAAGCATTAACTGGATCATAGCCTGTGGCTTCTGGATGCCTACCATAAACTGGTATTGTCCATAAAGACAGTCTTCAATGATATTTATATAAAATATGTAGATTTAGTTAATATAGTTGGTATGGAAAAAATGTCAGACTATGATATCATAGTCAGCATGCTCTTTGTTAATATTTAGTGGAGAGTGTTTGGTACCATAAAAACAAATTAAAAAAAAAAACAATTATACATTTAAATCTCAAATATAAGGCAAGAGTCTCCCTTTTAATTGCTCCATTTAATCACTTAGACACTATCTTTCACTTAACTATAGTATCACAGATTGCAGAAAGTCTGTATGGAAAGATATTTCCTGCTTCTGCAATTAGCATTCATTCATTCAACAAATATTTACTGAATACCTACAATGTGTGAGGCCCTGTTCTAAGACGGGGACAGAGCAATAAACAATATAGGCAAAATTCCTGCCCTTACAAAGCTTACAGTAAACAAGTATATAGTATTTCAGGTGACAATAGGGCGATGGTGAAAAATAAGCCTGGGTGAAGAGGAAGATAGGGGGTGGCAGGGTCAGGGCAGCAGTGTACAGGCAGGGAGTATTGGTCTTTTATAATGAATGACCAGGGAAGGCTTTTTATAAGATGCCATTTGATAAGAGGGTCCCAAGTAGAAAGAGCACATGGATGTGGGGGTGGAGGAAGTACTCTGGCAGAGAGAAAGGTAATGTGAAAGCCCTGAAGAAAGGTGAGCTTAGTATGTTCAAACAGCAAGGAGGTCGGCGAGCCAGAGAAGGCAAAAGAGGGAGAAAGTAGTGGGACATGAACTCGGAGAGGCAACTTGGGTTGGGAGTGGGGAGAGGTTGACCATGAAGAATCTTGGAGGCCACTGGACATCAGGTTATTTGAATGCTACTGTGTATTTATGTTCAACTGTATATCTCTGACAGTAGGAGATATAACATAATTTTTCTAGTTTGGAAAAACCTATTTTTTTCCTATTTTGATTAAACAAACAAAAAACAAACTAGACGAATCTGGCATTTTCGACTATGGCTCAATTATTTTTAATTTTATTTCTGGTCACTAGATTTTACTCCACCCACCAAAACTCCATTTGTGTGATAAGGGAGTACAGACATTAATTTCCATCTCCTGAGGGATATGGAAATTAATCCCAGTTTTGCTGAAAGACTTTAATAACTCATGTTATTTTACCTCATGTGAATTTCTAGTAAACAGGCTTTCTTCAAAAATTTCTAATGACTAAAGAGCATGCCTGTCAGGTATCAAAACAGAAATTGCTAAAGTCAGAATGAAGAAAGTTGTTCTTTTTCCCTAAACAGTGTACATTTTATTCCTCCACTTTTCCCCATTAAATATTCAATCAATATTCAATTGAGGACCTACTATTGGTATTGTCCAATACCAATATTGATATGGAGCTACCAATTTTAATTTTAAATTATAATGTTAAAATATATTAATTCTCTAGAGTCAATATTTTACTGGCTGTTATGTAAACTTTTATCAAAAGTACTGGGAAAGCTCTGAATATGCCTTAATAACTGCTTGTGTATATTAATTTGGTAGTCTTGTCAAACTTCCAAAATTTATATTGAAAGCATTAAAGGCAAAAATTTTCTAAAATACTTATTAATTTTGGAGAGAAACAAATTATTGGCTTGTTTTTCCATATGTTCTCCACTTCATGTATAACATTTTCTCTCAACACTACTTCTGCCTAATTCCAAACTCTCTCTGTAGTTGTCAGCTTGCTTCAAATCTGGGTTATTGAGTGTTCTTCCAATAAGATCCGTGGCATACTGGTCTTCTGCTATTGTAACACTAATTGCCTATTTACTTGTCTGTAACTCCCCAAAGGCTGTAAGCACCACTACTGCAGGGGATGTGTTTATTTTGCTCACCATTGTTTCCCTGATGACCAGAAAAATTGCCAACACATAGTAGGAGCTGAAAAAAATTTGTTTAAATCAGCATTTAAGGATACAACTCTGCATAAAAACATAAATTCGCAGAATCCTCAAGTCTAACGATTTAATTTGTTTAATTCTATGGCAAAAGGGCTATTTCCCTTTAAAATGGACAGCCAATTTAAAATGGTTCATAGAGACTGTTAGAGAATTTCCGTCCCATATGCCAAGGAAGCTAAGTAAACCAGTTTGTTCTGCATAGGATTAGACATATAAAAGTCTTGGGAATCACATTTGTTAAAGCTCAGGCCAGCTTTTATTGTTGGTATTTGTGAAGTCTTCAAAGCACATGCAATATAAAAATCTTCTGCCAAACACAATAACACACAACATAAGAAAAGAGGGCTGGCAATATAAATTAGTTCGCAGAGGAATTCAAGATGGCAGCCTGCTCAATCCATGCTATATATAAATTGGGCTTTCATTTATGATCAAGCACAAAACTCATGATCAACTAACTGGTGGCTCTCTCCCACCAAAAGATTAGACATACGGTGTTAGTACTACTAAGCTTTTCATACTTTCTGCATGTAAGTTTTTAGAAGCAATGGTCAACACCCTATTGATGTAGGTAACAGCAATTTTAAATATAGTATTGTATTAGATTTCTTTTTTGCAACCCTGGAACAATATCTAGGTAAGAATGTCTAGATTGCTGTGCATGGGATCTTACGTAAAATGTTTAGTTAACTATCCTTTCCACCAACCAGCTTATAGCAGAGCAATCAGACCTTTCTCATTGAGTTATGAATGTTTCCTTGAACATCAACCTAAGTTCTCCTTTTAATGGGAAAAAATGAAAGGTAAAGAGAAAGAATAGATAAAGCAGAATGGGAAAAAGATTCAGTTAGTAGTAATTCCCTCTTTCAGCTTTCCCTTCAACTTTTCTGGCAGGGATCACATTTTTCCCAGATGTCAAGTCATATTTCCCATCAGTCCCTATAGAACATGCATTTTATTCAAGAATCACATTATTAATTAGGTTCAATAAACTATATATAAGGACGTAAGGCTCTGCCCCATTGCCATGTCCTCTTTTACAAAGAAGCAAGAAATAGCATAACATGGTCTGTAGAAATTGTGTCAGTGGGTTACATTAAACACACTGGAACCATGGAATCCTAAGGTACCATTCTATCTTAACTGATTAGGGTCATGTTACTCTCTTTTTTCCATCATACATTGAACTACTACCACATGCCCTGTATGCTTTTCATATTTTATCTCTAATCCCTTAATATTCTGTGGCATAGGCTTTATTACCATTGTAAAAGTAAAAGTAAGCATCTTGTCTCTGAGTTAGTAAGTGGCTCAACTGGCATGAAAACTCAAGCCATTTACAATACCCGTGGCTATTACTATAGTATTACACAGTGTGCATTAGGTATTATTGTAATTGTCGATACCTTTATATAGGCCAGTCAATGCCTTCCTTATCTCTTTAAAAGAACAAAGGAAACTCCTTTGCTTTTTCTATAACATTCTTTTCTGCCATGATTTTATAAGTATTCACAGTTATATTCTGATAACTGTGGAAAGTTTACAAAGAATAAATCTTGAGAGAGCTTAATGCATACTATTTGCTGAAGTAATTGCTTGAATTATAGCTCATGAAGAACATGGTGATAAAGAGAGTATAACAAGTATAGCTGCCTTGTGAGTAATTGTGTTTGGAGAGTATTAGATACTCCCATTTCCCTGGAAGTTTCCATAATTCCTGGATGAGATGTTCTGACTTCAATCAAGACCTCAAACTGGTCACTCGACCTGTCGTCATATTGGCAAGAAGCAGAAGAAGCTTTTATTTGGGGTTGGGGGCAGCTCACAGAAAGTTATTAGGATAGAACTGAAAGGGAAAAAAAAAAAGAAGAAAACAGAGAAACAGGTTTTACCATATAACATTATGAAGATTTAAGGAAAGAGGCTTGGAGATGGTATAGCCGGTAGAGAGAAGAGTTGCAGAAAACAATGTTGAGAAAGTGCAACAAAAGTATTTATTTGGTAACAGGGACAGGAAGAAGTATAAGAGAGGAAGGAGCCTATTGTGAGGGAGTTCTCTGGAATACAGGGACAGATTTGGCTTCGTAATCATTGCATTTTGGGGCAGAGGGAAAAAAACATTCAAAATCAAAAATAAAATAAGACTATTTCTGAAGTAAATAGAGCTACTTTGAACAGGGAGCAGACGTCAGGTCAGAACTCTGTGATGGAGGTGGGACAGGAACTCAGTTTGGCTAACAGCGATTAAGCTGACAATGAGAAACCTAGGTTTGAATGCCAGGGGCCTAACAGAAGGTAAAGAGCTTGTCCGCTTGGAAAGATAAGGAAGAGATGGGGAGGAGAAAGACAAAATGTTAACACACACACACACACACACACACACACACACAGAAAAAATTCACTTTAGAATTAGAAAAAGATAGAAAGCAAGCAAAAAAAAAGGGGCGGGGGTGCTTTTGGGAAGTATCACTATAGTATTCCCACTACTCCCAGCTGCCAATTCCTTTTATTGGATAGATATTTTAGTCTATTCTGCTTGTGGTGTTAGAATAAGTGCGAAGATAATTTTTAATGCTATTACAGATTTGGGAACCTATAAATAATATTTTATTTTCTTATATTACCTGTATGACTTGAAATTCATTTAGAGATGGGGAGCAACTGGATGAATTAGATGAAATGATGATACTACAGCTCATTAGAGGGTTCGCTCACTCGGTCCTTTCCCTAAATAATGATCCACTTATTATTTAACATATAAATGTGCTCCAGAGAAAGTTCCCAGTAGCTGTCTCTTTGTTATGTGACATGCGGTTCTAGAGACTGTGACAATTAGCACAGACAAGACCAACAAAGAAATCAGAAATCAACACCTAGATCCCTTAAAGAAGGTCTTAAAAGAGCATGCCTTTCCTCACCGGGCTGCTGTGGGCTACGTGTGTGCCTGAGGTTCAGAAATGGCTCAGGACTGTTAATACCCTGGTCATGAACCCGGAATCCGGACACAGAAGCTGTTTTCGGAGGCTAAAGAAACGTGGATTACAGTGGGGAAACCAATATGAAGCAAGGAATAGGAATCTGAAAGATCATATTCAAAAAATTTGGTGAGAGGAAAAAGGAGAGAGTACAATAGGAAGGTTGCAACGTGTTCTTTTGTTGTAAAGGAGAGTGGTCAATATTTAGCAGGATATATTATTACCTTTTAAGAAAATGCTACATTTTGAGGAGAATAACAGCCTTCTATTTAAAATTCACCTTTACTACTACTGCCCGTCATAGACAATAAATCAAGTTATTTACATATTATGCAAAATACATATTACAGAGCTGTTGACCTTTCAGGCTGCCACCATAAATAGTTATGTTGTTCCTTTTACTGTTACCTTTAGTCTCCAATTCACTCTGTTCTACTTTTTGTTTTTCCGAGTAAAGAAAATCTTCGTTAAAACAGCCCCTAGTAGAGAGAATGGGCATATGGGGGTATGTTTAACACATTCCCTTTAATTTACGTCATTTCTATAAGAATCTATTTTTAAGGAGACATAAAATTAAACATTGACATGTCTTTTAGTCGCTAACATTAAATATTAAAAATTTAACATAAATCAAAGAGAAAGTTTAAGTATCAACATTAAAACAATATCTAAAATATTTATTTCATAAATTTTCCTATTAGTAGGGAAGTATATTCTAATCCCGTGAAATAATCCAAGCCATTTTCATTTGTGTGTTTAATATTCTTTGGGCTGAGTGGCCCATGATAGCCCACTAGGTCTCACACTGGCCTTTTAGCTTTTCCTTTTTAATGGCTTACATTTAAATCTAGTTTAGATTACCATTTAAATGTGCTTGGAGATCATATTGTATTCTGAAAAACTAGCAAATTCTTCTGGTGATTATGCTGTCCCACACAGTTTCATCTGAAAAAGTTACAGCTCACAACTGGCGTTGAAAAAAGCTGATGTAACAAACAGCCACGTCAGGCTAGAATCAAATCTAAGGAAGTTCGCATAGTGTTTCTATCTCAGGCCGTATTCTCTTCTGGCCAGTCTTTTCTTGATGGAAATAAAAGCAACAACTTGGTCTCAGGAAATGTGCCCCCTAAGACGTAAAAGCTTCCACTAGCTCTGATCATTTGGGTCATCTTCACGCTAAGTGAAAAGCGTACCTGGGCCACCGGTGTTAGCCTCTGAATTCTTCAGCTGCACCGGTAAGAAGTGAAAAACCAGTCTGAGGGTCTCCCCTAATCCCTGCAGTCTCTTCTCAGAGCACAGAAACCTACTTTGAAAGACACCCCAGGGGGGAAATTCACATATCTTTACGTGCAGAGATACTCCAGCTTCAAACTAAAAATGCCATTACTTGGGATTCTTAAAAGCCCTTCTTCCACCCACTTTCTAGATTTTAAAAAGAAATCTCCCTTATGTGGTATTGCATTTCCTAAAGAAAAATCCCAACTCAGACTCTATGGATTTGATTGGTTATATTTGGCTCCGTGATTACTAGGCAAATTGTTAAGCATCTTCCTCAAACTCTCTTCCTTTGCAGAATAACCATGAAGACATAGGATCTTTTTGTTTTTGTCTAGTATGTGATACTATGACCCTGAAGCTACAGTTTCATAAGAATTCGGTGAGGGAGGGCAGTAACCATGGGGAGCATGTAAGGGAAATGCAATGGACCCTTGATTCCTTTATTTTCTTCTGTTCGGACTCCATAAGACAGAAGCAGAACAGAGACTGGCGATGGGCAGAGAAGAAAAAGAAACGCTGGACAGGCATTCTTTCTATGCCTTCCTGCGAGAAGGCTGCCGGAGATAAACTGTTGGAAGTAGTGGAGAATGAAGAAAAATGAGAAAGAAAACACCTAGACAGCAGAGGAATTGGCATGTTTGAAAGTGTGGGACACTGTTCAGCCTGCAAATATTTTCATTAATATTGGATAGATGTGCTTTATCAATAACAGATTAAAAAGTCACCATTTTAATTAGTTAAGACTCCTGCCCCACGGGTAAATGCCAAATTTATGCTAATCAGGAGGCACAATCAGATCAAAAACATGCTGACATAGCTTCGTGTGGCAGCCAGGCACAGGGTTAGTAAGGATTAACCAGACCTTAAACTGTGCTGTCGCTTATAAGTGATCTCGGACTATTCTGCTGTCTCTCTCCAGTTGGTTAGGGGGGATGCTGAAGCTATACCTTTAAGCGCTGTGGGAAAATAGGAGTTTAAACTTGTTTTATTCCCTCCATGTTTTAAAAAATGGTTAAAACTTAAAATTCCTCTTTCAGATTTGGAGGGTATTTACAAAAGAAGTTAGTGTACTACAAGCTTTCAAATACTGGTTTCTATTTTTTTTTTCCTAGAGACTCATTTATAGAATCAAAGCAAAAGAGACTTAAAAGTCTGAGGTCTGATTCCAGAAATGAATTAAGCCTGGACACAGTGCTCTTTTCAGTAATATTTTTGGGGTGGGAGAAGAATTATATGTCTAGGTAATATTTAACTAGGCAAATCATCACTTGTTTTAGGACTTTTGCGAGAGGGATAATGTTCTTCAAGGAATTTTTCCCTGTGTGATTACACAACTTCTTTTACCCATTACAACTAGCTGTTCTCATTCATCTATAATTCTATTTATCTATACATCTACACACATACATTATATGAATCTTTGATTTATAAGAAATGTTGTTCCCTGTGAAAAAACAAATTACAAAAACAGAAGGGCATAGTCATATTTTTACACATCAGTAGTAGCAATAACGATAGCCTTTATTGCCAGAGCATGCTTGTCACCCCTAAAACTCTGCATCTCTAAGACCATGTCTCCCTCAGAGGCTGGGTTTCTGCAGGTGCAAGTCTGAGTCCAGTCCCATCATTCCCAACTTCTGTGGGTCTCCCCAGCTGAAACATCACTAGTCTAGCTTCACGGCCTGATCTCCAAGTTGGGAAACTGTTTTGAGACGATGAGTCTCCAAACACAAGGCCTAAGGCAGAAATGCCACAGTCAACAAACTCCATCATTCTCAAGGGGTCATTTGCAGAAGGCATGGACTATACCTTTAGTTTCACACCTCAACACCACATGCACATTGATGAGCGGACATAGCAGGACTAGCAGGTATTTTTCTAGGCTGGCAGAATACATAAAAATTACAAACATCACTGATGAAACTGCTGCTTCAACTTCGAGGGTTTCTCTAAGGCTGTTTTGGAAGTGCCCATTCCCCTGGTGCTTGATGTGAAGTGGAGGCCTGGTCTCAGCTCTGGCACTGAGCTGGGCTCCAGGGCGGGTCATTGGAACAGAGAGCTCTGACTGACACAAAATAATTTGGAACCATTACAATGTATTGTATGTAGGATACTACTGTGAAGCTCTTAATATGCAGAATTTTGCATAGTATGAATGCTAATCATTTTTACGATGATGCTATTCATATAATATGTAATACTTGCTAAACAAAATTATGAAACATAATTACTGCTCAGACACAGTTGCTGCTTTCAGTCCTCAAAAACCCAGTCATTTAAAATTGTGTTTTCTTTAAATAAATGGCAACAATCCTTGCTAAAGACTATGTGCCTAGATAATTTCCTTTTCAAAAAAGGAGTCTTTTTATCTTTAGTGACTGACAAAACATCCTTTATGAAAGGTTTATAACTCAGCCATTTAAATTCGCTTCAGGCTGAAATTTGGCATGCAACTTCTCATCCTGGGAGCACAGTTTTTATTTTCCTAAATTTTAGTGAAATTGGTTTGGCTGGTTTTTAGTCACAGGGAAGCAAAGGGGCTAGCTCCTCCCTCTAGTTTGAGCTAGATAATGACAGAGCCTTAATTATATACCATCTCTGCTTGCTTCTCACAGCAGGCTGAGGTAATATGGAGCATGGCTGAATAAGCAAACATGTGTCTGCATACGCACAACACGTGGGTGTACAAACACACATGGAAAGATCGATGAGAAAAGTTCCCTTTGATTCTGCCTCAAGTTGAACTGAAGAGCAAATCTACAGTATCAGAGTCACAAAGTGATGCCCTCATATTGCTCCCCAAGGAGCCGCTCAGAGACAAGACAATTTCTTCCCCCTGGCAAGAGTATAAATTAGCAGGGTGAGAAAAAGAATGAAAAACTTGAGTGCAAACAGAACTTTACCATAATACTTTCCCTTACTTTTCAGAAGGTATTCGAAAAGGTTTTACTAGTATCACTAATTTGTGAGGGACTAGAAGAAAGGAAGTTCAGTAAATGCCACAGAAATAGGGCTTACATTTCAGTTTGCCACCAAAATGATCAGAAGTTTCTGGGATGTGTAAACTAACTTGTCAAATGAAAGAAAAACAGAGTAGTTGATGGTTTCTGAGCATGAAGCTCGTGTGGTAAGAATACAACTTTAACTGTAAAACTCTCCTCCAGAGATCAACATATCTGAGGAGGAATTTTTAAAACAAACAAAATGTATATCCTGAGTGCTGGAATACCATAAATCAAGGTTAGGGGACAGTGTGGATCTAACAAATATAGTGACAGTTTAAGATCAAGGGATACCTTGACATTCTCCTCAAAAAGGTCAATCTAACTGGTCTGCAATGTAAAAATGAAGAGCCTGCCATCATTGCCACGGTGAAAGGTCAGACACAAGCCGATTGGTGATAGAATTATCAAATTAACCAATCGATGTGTGTGAGTAATAGATGTAAGCAATCCTCTGGGAGGGCCACAGGGCAAATGCCAGCTCATCAATAACACGTTGCTGTGGACAGGAAGCTCCCTGTTTCAATTCGTGTCCCTTCCATTACCAAGAGGAGTCAAACCATGTCCAATGAATATCTTATTTACATACCACATGCTAAAAGCGATGAAAGGCCAATGCTTTAAATATTAGTCCTTCACTGCAATCCTCTACAAATCTTTGTGGACAAAGTGCCATCCTGGGTAGAAGAAAGCACCAGCAACTCTCCTCTTTGCACAGGAGAAACATTCATGTCCCCCTAAGTAAATAAAAAGAATAAACTCTTCCTCTATTTGCTCTTAGCAGATTCAGGGCCAAACCCCATTAGTAAAAACATTTTAGCTGTGGCAGTTAGAATTATATTAATCTCAGGCTCGACTGTGTGCCAACTTTTGCATTGTTTTTTTTTTTTTTTTTAATTTAAAGATGCACCTATTGTCACAGCAACATTAAAATCTTTCGGAGGTATTATCACAGCGGGGGCGATAACAGTTTTCACTACTAATGAGGGATTTACTCTCCATCAATATGTGAGCAGAAGTCCTATTAATGTTAATGGGGTTACATGTCTGTATTGAAAGCAGCATAGATCTCTAAGTGAGTGCGATTATCGCCCTGCCTGAGAATGTTTGCATAGTACTTTGATTATAGGACTTTCTTGACATAACCCCAAGAAAAACTCAAATTTCAGTTAGTTGACCCATCTCCAGTAGTTTTGGCAACATACAGTAAATGGCTTATATAATTAAAATAAATCTGGGTAGAAAAATTCTGGTCAACAACTTGGATGTTTGGTTTAGAAATACATTTGGGTACGTGTACATCTCAGCAGAGGTAATTCACACACACACACACACACAGACACACACACACAAACATTTTCAGCCAGAGATGGTAATATGTAAATACTGACAGTGCTTTTGTCTTATAAATTGTTATGCTTAGCCATTTACTCCCATAACCAATGCTTAGGGGCTAAGAAGAATAAAGTATTATAGTAAAGAATCTTAGTAATAAAAATATGTTTATCATGCTTGTCCTCTGAAAGCGAACCAGAATAACTCAGGGTATTTATTTAAAGAAGTTCTAAAAGTTTTGCAAATACGATGTTAGAGCTGCCCTAATAGGGTAAGTCTGTGGCCAGATCTGGCTAAATTAATTAAAATGGAAGAAAACTTAAAATTCAGTTCCTCAGTTACACTAGCCACGTTCCTAGTGCTCAGCATCTACATATGGCTAGTGCCTATCATATTCGCGTAAAATAGAACGCTTCCATCATTCAGAAGATTCCACTGGACAACACTGTCTAGAGACCTCGCACAGCCTTGTCTTAGTTCTGGACACCTTGGTTCTATGCTTAGCCTCAATGCAATGCTGAGTCAGTCTCTTTTCTACATCCCTTGCTAGGCAATGGGAAAATACTGATCTCTTACAGTAAATGTAGCAAGAGGGCTGGTTTTAAAAATATCAATTAAGTGGCTTTTCCATTTGTATCAATTTTTATTTGAATTTTAGAGAATTTGTTTGTAATAATATTTCACCAGGTCCCAAAATACATTGCTCCCGAAGTTGCTTGTGTCTTATACTTGAAAACATGGTAGGATTGAGGAATCTGTGCTGAGGTTAAAAGATACAAAGTAAAACAGACAGGGAGCTGCTGCTACTGCTGAGCTGTTATAGTGAAGAACTGGATTTACACTCTCCGGACTAATGTTCAGCACTCCGGTCAGCTCTAACTGGTCTCCCAGAATAAATATGCTTTAGGGTTGCCGGGCCTGGTGGTGCTACTGGCAGCAGCATCTGAGGCTCTCTAGAAGGGGAGCTTGCTCCTGAACATGAATTCATTCTCTGCCAGGTACAGAAAGCAAACAAGGAGGTAAACAAATACGAAAAGACTCGATTTGTTCCAGCACAGTACAGGGTGATGGAATGACTGGGTACGTTGCATGTGTGCCACCTTGCCTCTCTTCCTGCCTTCAAAGGCTCCAAGTTCATGTGCATGCCCTTCCATTTTATCAGCATTAAAAATGACATGACAACCAACGAGGCCTGGTTGCAGAAGCTGTAAGTAAGCTGTCACCCTTTCCCAAAACTCCATGGAAATATGGAATATCTAACCATCTCTGAACAAGCTCAAGGTTCTAGATTAATGAAGGGCATTAACAAAGCACTGATGTGAGGAAGTACAACCCACTTACAATGTCACTGTACACTGTTCAATGGATCCTGAAGAAAAATTAACAGAGGCAATGATAAGGAAGAAAAAAGGAAATGCAACTGATTTTAGATGGTAATTTCAAAAGGCATAAAAACGTTTAGCAATTTTCTCTCCAATGTCATAAGGTAATTATTTAGTAATATAAAACTGAAAAGCTATGAAAAATTGATCAGGCAAATAATGGGTTCAAAATTTATAGGCAATATGTCTCCATATTTAATATGAGATTGTTTACCTGTCCATGAAACAAATATATACAGGGAAAGTCACTGTCTTCAGTGATGCTCAGACACAAAATCTATAAGCCCTTCTTAGTCTGACTTTGCATCACATGAAGAGAACTTTTTTTCGTTAATGGAAAAGATCCTGCTTCGTCAATATGGTAAAGCCAAGCCCCAAAGCAACAAAACAGCTCATAATATTTCAGTCAAAAACCATGCATTTCTAATTAAAACCCCTTCACTGCAACCTTTGGCTCCAGCATTCCTGAAACCTACCGAGAACTCTCGATTTGAGCAGATGAAAAATCAATAAAAAGCAGATCAACAATGCTGAGGTACTGAATGGGACCTACATGTTCTGTTTGAATCTCCGACTCATAAAACAGTATTACAAAACAAGCATGTA
>NW_006431925.1:6829886-6855191 GCF_000325575.1 Pteropus alecto | reverse complement strand
AGCAGGAAACTCGACAATCTAATCATCTCCCCTATTCCGAGGCCAGCCAATTTATAATATGTTCTGGAGGTTACTCTTCTTGCACTTGAAACAGTAGCATTCATATCTGTCAAAATGTAGCAAAAAATACCGTGTTTCAATGAAAAAATTAATAAAGAGTTATAAAAGGTTCTATTAAAGCACAACCAATATGAGTAATCATGAATCATATTTGTTAAGTATTAAAGTACAAGTGTGCATTCTTTTAAAGTGGAAGAGCAGATGCTATATTTTATTAGAATGGTTTTGCTGATGTGTTTTCTTTTTTCCATTATTGGAATATATGGTTTTTATTGAATAACTTTTTGTTTTTTTTTTAAAAATGTAACATTTTCTGTACTGACACAGTCTCTGCTTTCAATGAAAGCAATCTAAGTCACGAGATTCTATCAAAATTCCTTCTGATACAGGATATTCCTATATTTAGTACTGTAGTCACTGTCTGCTGTGTGTTAGTATGAAGTCTGAATTCATGGAAACAAAAGTCCTATGAAACAGTCTATTCCAGAGAGTAGAAATTGCATGCAGATTATTTGTATTCAGTCCATCAATTTATTTAAACTCAATTCCACTAAAAATCAAATAAATAAAATTTAATCCTAGTCCACTTCTTTGATGCACATCAAATACCTATGTGAGAAAAATAAAACAAAACCCTCTTTGACAATATATATCACCAGGTATTCAAAGTTACATTTAGCTGTTTTACTGTCACCTTCGAAGCAGATTTAGGGCTTACTGCTATAGCAATCAGACAGAATGGCACAATTTTTAGCTTGTTTGCTTTGTAATATGGGCATCTTAAAAAAGAACAGCAAAATCACTGTCCATATTCACACTTCCTGCACATGCTAGTGTTTTACACTTTCATACGGTGCCTCAATATGGAAAGTGCTTCTTCAACGCATATAGTATCAATGGGCGAGAATATAAATTAAAACTAAAGCACATTCCTCCAGCTCTGCCAGCTCCGTGCACACCTACAACTGTGCCAGTGAGACGGCAGGGATGCTCTACACTTGGCTTTCCAGCTCAGGGTGACATCCAATTTACAGGCATAAAAGGGAACAAATATTCTCATCTGTAGGACGAGTAGCCCTGTTTAATAAAACCCCAAAATGTCCTGAATCGGTTCTAGGGATATGATGAACCACTCAGGAAAATGATATCTATGTCTTTTAATGTATTCTGACAGAAGTGATAACCCTAACCTGTAGTGTATGTTCATTTTGAGTTGCCTAGGTCCCTGAAACCCGATTTTGGGGAACTTCCTGGGAACCAAACAGCCTTCCTCTGAGACTAATATGAAGGTGCTAGCTTAGTGTCTTCATGGCAGGTCTATAGCATGTATGGGAATAGAGGCTTTGAGACTGTGTATAAGGGAGTGGGGGAGGAGAGGGTATGGTACAAGATAAAGGGAAAAACAATCTGTGCATTGGTCGCTCCACTGAGGTTTTCCAACAGGTTATGATCCAATAATACTCCAAGCCACACGATGGGTGCTGCCAATCTAAAATGTCAAGTCAGTGTTAGCAGGAAGAATTCTGAGCACGGTTCAAGATTTAGTCACACAGTTTGGTTCCTAAGTATATTTGTGTAATGAAGCAAGTGGTAGATAGGATTTAGAATAAGGAATCCTGAAGGTGAAGTCAAGAGATCATCATAATCATTCTTGTGCTGGTTTTCCTCCTAATCTGGTTCCCTCTTAGGTCTCGTCCAGACTCCTCTCTCTGTAGCCTCTAGTACCGGAGTACACCAAGACCCAGTCCCTTAGCCTCTGCTTTCTGTATTTCCGAGTGTTCTATCCATTACCATGATTTTAAATATCCTCTTTATGTCAGTCTCTCTTAAGTCTATCTCTCCGGACCAGACTACTCTCCTGATCTCCAGTCTCAAATATCTCACTGCCTTTCTGACATCTCCACAGTGTCTCAAGTCTTTACAAACTTAACAGATCCCAAATGGCTCTTCGTGTTTGTTTTTTTTAATAGATTTTATTTATAGAACAATTTTACATTCACAGCAAAATTGAGAAGAAGGCATAGAGACTTCCCATATACCTCCTACCCCCATGCATCCATAGCCTCCCCCATTATCAATATCCATCACCAGAGTGGTATAATTGTTATAATCAACAAATCTACATTGACACATCATCATCACCCAGAGTCCATAGGTTACCTTGGGGTTCACTCTTGGTGTTATACATTCCATGGGTTTGGACAAATGTGTAATGAAATTTATCCACCATTATAGTATTATACAGAATATTTCCACTGAGTTAAATATCCTCTGTGCTCTGCCTATTCATCTCTCTCCTAACCACCTCAACCCCTGATAACCACTGATTTTTTTATTATCTCCATGGTTTGGCCTTTTCTAGGATGTTGTAAACTTGGAATCATATACCATGTGTGAAGCCTTTTCAGATTGGCTTCTTTCGGTTAGTAATATGTATTCCACGTCTTTTCAAGGTTTGACAGCTCATTTCTTTTTAGTGCTGAATAATTCCATTGTCTGGATGTACCACAGTTTATTCATCCATTCACATACTGAAGGACAGTAGGTTCTTGGTTGCTTCCATGGTTTGGCAATTATGAAGAGCATCCCTATGCAGGTTTTTGTGTGGACATAAGTTTTCAACTCATTTGCGTAAATACCGTGGAATGTGAGGTCTGGATTGTTTGGTAAGAGTGTGTTTAGTTTTGAAAGAACTGCCAGCTGTCTTCCAAAGTGGGTGCCAAATGGCCTTTTAACTCGGCAAAGCTGCTCTCCTTCCTCTCCTCTCCCACATAGTGAATGGACTCACTATTTACCTAATAACTCGAGCTTAGGAGTCAGCTTCAACTCTCTCCCCATACCTTCCCCAACAGACAAGTGCCCAATAACTTGTTTTGATTCTACTTGTTGAGTAGATCTTGGAACATCTCACTTACCACTATTTCCACTGCCCCGCCCTAGCTCAGCTCACGGTTCCCTCTGTTGGGGATGTGCACCGCCACCACCTCCTATCTGCTCTCTTTACACTCCCTTCTCTCCTTTCCCCTCTACAGCTTGTTCTCATTGTAGACAAAGGAATGACCTTCTTAAAACATAAAGCAGATGTCACTACCCGACTTAAAAACACATTCATGGCTTTTCATTGTAGTTAACATAAAATCTAAGGCCCTACCTGCCCAGTAAGGCCCTTGGCGACCCCACTCTTTCTCCAAATGTATCTTGTGCTTCCTTCCTGCTCATTCGTTAAATTATGGTCATGCTTATTCCCCTTCAGTTTTTTGAAACTTCATATATCTCTTCATCTTTAGGCTACCTTTTTGCTGTTTTCTCTCTTGCAATTCACTTTTCCTACCCCTGTGCATCTTACCCTTCTGTTCTTTATATTAATGTCATTTCTGCAGAAAAGTCAGAGATCACCTTATCTAAAGGAGTTTCCCCTTTTGAGCCCCTATCTCAGCCCCTTATTACCTTCATAGCATTGGCACAATTCGTCAGTTTGGGGTGTGTGTGTGTATGTTTCTGTGTGTGTGTATCTGGCTCTCCCAGAATGTAAGCCCAGTCAGGGTAGCAACTGTACCTTATTTATCACTAAATCTCTAGCTTCTAACATGGTGCCCATAACACAGTAGACACTGGACATGAGATGTTGAATGAATGAATGAATGAGTGACCTTGTGTGTGCATTTCACCCGGCTTTGCATCCTTGTTCTCATCTATCAGCGGCAGATACAATCCCAATCCTACCATTTTTCCAGGGTTATTCGCACAATAAAATGGAAGGGCTTTTGTAACAGATTAAAGATTGTTTTGCATCTAATGATAAGTATGCTTCTCTTCTCCATTCAAAAAATATCTTTCTACCATTCTGGTGCCAACTTATTTTTCTCTTTCTTTTGAGAAAATTTCTTGACACAAAGACCCTATTTTGTAATTCCACTGCTTTAATGCATTTTCTCCTTTGTTGCTTATAGTTTGAATTCACCCCCACCATTCTAGATATGTTGTTGTGTAACTGGTCACCAGTACAATTAAACTTATAATACTGGGAATACTTTTTTTTGCCTTTTAGACTTTTCGTTGTTTGGGTAGTGTTGACGCTCTTGACCATCCACACTTCCTTTGTATCCATGTTGCTGGCATTCTGCTGTCCAGGACCCCACTCTGTCTCACTCTCTAGAGCGCTTCTCTTCCTTCCCCTACACATTCCTCCCTGCAGGGGTCTACTTGGCTCCTTCTCTTACTTCTCTGTTTTCAGCTGTGAAAGTCCACTGACTACCTCTCCAGTCTCCTCCATGTGCATGACATCTGGGTCCCTATCTCTAGCCCAACCTCTCTCTTCAAGATCTGTCTCATTTTTCAAAATGCCTTGACAGACCCCACCTACTTAGGTATCTTGGTGACATCTTCATCTAAATGTCCCTACAGAAGCTTACCATCTCACCCTCAAAATCAGGTCCTCCTTCTTACTTTCCTTATAAGGAAGTAATAATGGAGACAACTCTCTCAATGACGCCAGCTTAAAGCCATTCATCTCCTCCTTCACACATAAGCCTAGGCCTCACTCAAACATTACTTGCCAACACAAACAACAGTACTATATTTCTGTTTGGGCTCAAATTTGTTCATCCCTGAAATACCTTCTTTTGATAACTCAGCCAGTCTAGGCTCTCCCTATGTAGTTTTCATGGTCCCTTTGGAAATGCTACTGCTTTCCATCAGCCCTTTTGGTCATCTCAACTAGATTCTAGCTCTCTCTTCTATGACATACATGGCACTTTAATTATCCACTTCTCATGGTGTTTTCCTTATATTCTTTTGTGTTTGAATTATGGTTCTTTCTCCTAGGCAACCTGAAACTCAGCTTTGTAACCCTTGTATCAACTAATAGTGCTTTATATATAGTGAATGCTTAATAAATACCTGTCGAATTAAATCCACTCATTCAATAGATATATACTTGCAGGCACAGGAGATATAGCAATACAAAAGAACAGGTAAGTCTCAGCTCTAGTTGAAGAGGGAGAGATGGAGTAAATGACATCAAAAGCCAAGTAATGATAGAATATACCATATACCAATGAATGCTATGGAAAAAGAAGTAGATAAAAGAAGATGAGAAATGCCAGGACTAGGGGGAACTCCTCTGTTTTAGGTGATTTGGAAAGAACTTTGATGACATGACGTTTGAACAGAAACTTGTATAAAGCAAGGCGGCCAGATATTCAGCTTTCCAGAAGTGGGAATTCCAGGAAGTAGAAACAGTAAGAACAAAAATCCTGTGTCACAAGCTTGTTGGGCAGTTTGAGGACACAGCCCTGAGTTTTCAGAAATGCCAATGAGTAGGAGTGGGAACCAGGTCAGGTAGACCCTTACATTTGAAAGACAAATACAACTCTAGCAGGGGTTATTATTCAATACTCCATGAGCACTGTTTTGGAACCAAATATATTTAGAGACTAGATTTACTTGGTTCTTTTAGTACATTACTAAAAGTCCATCCGCTGTTTAATATGGAATTTGAAAGAAGACATTATTTAGCACTCCTGTTCTCCACAGAAGGCTTACTTTGATAGCTATAAAACACAAAATAGATGTTCCTTGCCTCTGATCAAGCTGTTTTCTAAATAGCTGAAGAGGTGACTACAAAAAAAGCATAATTCAGTAATAGGATATCTTAGATGAAACTCTCAGTTCACTCATATTTTAAGCCCTTTTAAAAATGACTATAATTTGCTCTAGCAAAGATATTTAAATATTTCCCTCTAGCCACTTGTAAATCTCATTTCTAATCTCAAAGCTCCTGTAATCAAGTCCTCGATAGTTTAAATAAAGCCTCCATTTAGGATTAAACTGCTATTGATATACACACTTATTTCTGATTTTATGTGATATATGAGTGAGTATGTCTGAAATGCTTATCAAATAATTATAATTAAAATGTATCATTTCAGAAAGATGATCCACTAATTTTAACTATTATGTCTGGAAGTTGGTTAAGGGAATGAAGAAATACGAAACAAAAATTTAAGCGGGCAATTATATTAAAAAATAATATATGCTATGCATGCTAAGAAAAAAAATCAGCATCCTTACATTTGGAGGAAAAGAGCAAATTTATTCTTTAGTTTCTCTGGCCCAGAATTCTAGAAAAGTCTGCAGTTATGTACAATGGAACTTTCTCTTCCTTCCTCAGATGTAAGACATTTTTCAATGTGTACCAATTATTTTAGACTCCTCCTAGGCAATATTGGGGAGAGTTTGACTTTTCTTCACCTCTTCAAATTTAACCACTGGAATAAACACCTCAAAACACACTGAGGATTCATCTGAGAGCATAAACAAACCAAGCATGAAGTCTCCCAATAGGAGGCCAGAGCGGCCTGAAAATTGCTGAACAGTATCGGGAAAGTGATATTCTTTGTCTCTATTCTTTTTAGTGAAATGTCTACTGAGTTTGGTCGAGATTGATGAGGTAACTAATACCGTGAAAGTTTAAAGGTTAGGTGAAGAAAAATTATACTGTAAAAGTGGGAATCTAGAGGCTCATCCGAGGAGAGGCCATGTCTGTCAAAAATCTGCTGGGCTCCTGAGCGTGCTGGGACACAGGAGTTTGGGTTGCCAGAATGTACTCTGACCAAGTAGACAAGTCATCTTAAACATCTAATCAAGCAAGACATCTTGAGAGTTTCAGAACTGCAAAGTTGGGAGACAATTATTTTCCCTTCCTGCTACAGAACGGGCATCGTAGCTCAGCGAGGTTCACTGAATTAACAGCCTAGTGTCACAACCAAATTCAGTCTCCTTTCTGTTAGTCCAGAGCTGCCTCTGCTTAAATAAGTGATTTGACTAATTGTTTGACTAAACACTGTCAGCTTCTGTGGTGATTTAGTAACACAGTCCGTTCTGCAAGTCTTAGCAATAGCTAAGAAAGGAAGACATGCTTTGGGTTGAGATTAGCTAAGGAAAAAAATCAAGAGAAAGCTGAGGATGCTGGGAGAATGGGACAATTTTAAAAGCAGGAATTTGGGGACAACGGGAACTGCTCCTCATAATGGGCAGTGATTAAACTTTCTATTTCTCTCCATGAACTGCATCTACACCACAGTAGCAGCCAGACCATATACGACTTTGTAAGAATTAGAAAAATATATTCCTTCCTCAAGGAAAAGATGTTCACATTATCATATGTCGCACAGTTTGGACAACACACAGTGAGGCTGGCTCGTTCTGCCTGCAATTGCTTCCCAGAGACCAAATGAGGTATCTGTCCTGGCTTCCTACACCAGCATACCTGCCCTGTACTCTCCCTTGCTCATCTACACAATTAGAACATGGGGCACACAGGCTGCTACTTATCACTCATACACTATGACACTCCATAGACGTGACACTCTTGTTCAGTGCAGAAGCTGAATGCCCATGTGTGGCGATCCTCCTTGGGATAGAAAAAATAGAGTTGAGAACAAACACAATTCCAAGTGTGCTTTACGGATTTGGATGTATTCTAATGTAGAAAGAGCCAAGGAGATTCTCCAAACAAATTCAAATTTAAAAATAAATGATCTCTGCTGACCTTTTGTGAGTTTCAATTTTTGTGAGATAAAATATACTTAGAAAATTGAGCATTTTTAATGGTCAAAAGTAATACTCTTAAAATTTGTTGATTAGGAGAAAAGAAGACAAAACGTCACTCTTAAATATTAATACAAAGCATGAGAAATAAAATTATCCTATCCTAAAGGGGGAGAACCAACGAATCCAGAGGCCTGAATTTTGCTGAGATTACACAGATCCAAAGTTTTCAGAAGTTTCCTTCAGGCCATGAATATTGGTGGCTATGTTTGTGATGGGATGGGTTCTGAGCAATCTTCCTGGTGATTACTCAAGTGTGGAGCATAAATTATTACCCCAGGCAAACACCGACTTAAATGAAGTAGTTTTCTGAAAGTAGAATGTGATTAAACTATGCATTTCATTCAAAACATCTCCTGTTTAACCAATCTCTGTTGCTCCTGGTGTCTCATCTTCAGGAAGATGAATTCTCGGTGATAATTTGGAATGCTGCAGAATTTCACACAAAGATGAAGCTGAGCATGTGAAGAATCGTAAGAGATTGTTCTCACCGACCCAGTGAAGAAAAGCTGTCTTTATGTGGGAGAACTGGACGAGTCTTTGGGTTTTACTTTCTGGTCGTACATTTATTCCTATTTACCTTGCCAATGGTACTGTTTACCAACCCTGTAAATGAATCAGTTTTATTTACCAAAGCAAGAGTTTCCATCCTTATATTAAACAGTTATTTGTTTTTAATTACAATGACTCAAACTCCAGATAAACTGGGTTTCTTGACTGTGTTACATCAGGGCCACAACGAAATGAAGTTGTAAAGGGCCTAGTGGTGTTATAATCCCTCTTGCCTTGATTTGTGTCTTGCTTTACAGTTTAACAGGCCCTGGACATCATTTATTTCTCTCAGTTATAGAAACATACCTAGCTGACAGTTCAGTAAAGATCTCTGGAATGAGGATCGCTTCACCGGTCTAAACCAGTTTACTAACGATGCACCCTACTACTACTAATGATGGTTTACTGACCAGGTATTTGAACACAGGGGAAACTTGAAAGTGATCTGGGTGATTACTTTGAAATCCATACCCCTCTAAGCATTATTCATCTCCCCACACATATTCACAAATGTATGGAATTAATTTTTATGAATGCATTTGAGTGAGGAGCCACCATGCCTGTGCTATTATTCTACCAGTCCTTACTGGTTCTTTTTATCTTTAAGTCAGGCTTTTGGCCATTACCCAGTGCTTCCTGTCCATCGAATTCTGTGAAACTCACTATGCAAAGAAAGAACAGAATCAGTACCCACTCCCTAACATTCAGAAGGAAAAGGAAAAGACCAGACAAATACAGATTACCATTTGTTCACCAAATATTTAGCAGTGGATGACTACGGGCCAGACACGAATCTCGTCTCTGGGAACAGATGGATGAACCTCCTTTGCCACAGTGTTTATTAACTACTTCCCTCAGTTCTCCTTCTCCCCACTCGCTAGTCACAACTATAACCATGCCATCCACGACAATCTGCACATCCTCTCCTTGCTTTTTCTCCATAGCATTTACTACCATTCAACATACCATATGATCCCCTTATTTATTTTATTTACTGTCTACCATTCCTCGTTGAAATGTAAGTTCTATAAAGGTAGAACTTTTTGTCTGTTATGCTCACTGCTGTACTCCCAGTGCTTAGAAATAGTGCCTGGCAGACAGTAGGTATTCAGTAAATATTTGCTGAATGGACATATACCATGGAATTACCTAATGTAACTTGGAAAAATATATAAAACTACCTAAACATGAAACCCTTTTAAAAGGGCTAAATATTGGTGGGAGGGGCATTTCTGGTGGGAATAATTTGGAAAGCTATAACCATCACGGAGGTCAGTCACAGCTGATGTTTGATGAAGTGGGGCATATTTTGATGAAGGGGGAAAGCTGTTTAAGAAAGGTACTTGGTTTATGCAGTGGCCTGGTGACAGGGAAGCATGTGAGGTGACAACCAGTTCCCATAGGCAGTTTCATAATCTTATAGTTACCTTTCTAATGGTGAAGCTACTTAAGCCCCTATGACATGACTGTTGACCTAATACCATGATCTCTCATCATTTACCGTTAAGTGTCTCCTGTGTTGTCGGCATTTTGTGTGCTGTGCGTGAATCACACTGACATAGCTTTTAGAGCTTAATGAAAACTCAGGTCCCAGTTCATTCACTAGTTTCTCCATATATTTTTGCAGAGGCCAGCTGTATTTGGTGGTTCTTCTGCTCAAGATAATAAAGGTCATAACTCTGTAACTGTGTAGTCCTAGTAAAATACTATCCTTGGTCTTCTGTTTAAACCAAAGAAAACAAAACCCACAGATGAGGATGAGCACACCAACAATGATTTAGGTTTCAAGCAGCCCAAACTATCTCACAGGAGCAACGACCAGAACACTTAGCTGAGACACTCGGTGATGGAATCATTTTTCTGTTCACTTTTTTCTAAATTATTCCAAAGCTTCAACAATTTGCATAGTTTAATATCCTATTTTAGCCTAAATTGGTCATTTACTCACAACTTTTTGTTGTTAAAGTATACAGTCTTGCACTGCCTAATGACATTTTGGTCAATGACAAACTGCATGTATGATGGTGGTCCCATAAAATTATACTGGAGCTGAAAAATTCCCATCATCTAGCAATGTCATAGCCTTTGTAATATTATATCACAACACATTACAACTACCTACAGTATTCAGTACACTAACATACTGTACTAGTTTGTAGTCTAGGAACAAGAGGCTATACCATCTAGCCTAGACGTGTAGTAGGCTATACCATCTAGGTATGTGTAAGTGTACTGTATGATGTCTACATAATGATCAAATCACCTAACGATGCATTTCTCAGAACATATTTCCATCTTTAAGCGGTGCACGAATGTAAAATCAAGACTACGTAGTCGCCAAACACTTTTAGGCAAATGTCTCTGTCTCAGGTCTTCCTTGGCTTTCCACAACTAGATCACAAAACAAGTATTTATATCTAGCATTGTATTATTATGTAAAAATAAATAAAAATAAAAATAAGGGACACCTGACCATCTTCTTTTAAAAACGATTTGCATCTTCATGAAAATGTTTTAATTTAGTTACAGAATTGTCATATTTTTAAAACGTTAACTAATATCAGAACAACTCCTTAGTTCCAACTGAGTTCAAGAGAGAGAAAGAGAACAAGGAGGAAAGCAGAAGGGAAGAAAGGTGAAAAGCAGAAGCAGTGCACTGGCATTTCATTCTGTCAGTGGGAGAAAATGAGTGACGAGCAGTTACATGAGGGAGGGGAGGGGAGGGGAGGGGCTGAGAGAGAGACGTGTATGAAGGAAGAAAAACATGAGGCAGGACAGAGAAAAGAGAAAAGAGGCTTTGAGGTGAAGGTTAGGTGGAGTGTTCTCTGCTCTTCAGATCTCTTAAAATTATGAACTTTACAGTGTATCTATTATCTACTCTCTTTTTGAAACACCATCTCAGTACCTTCACAGCTCTTCAACTGTTCTAATCTTTAAACTCTCTATGGGATAACAGCACTGGAGAGAAATTTTTAAGTCCTATACTTACAGTGACCAGAGTATTATAACCCTATATGCTGGAGGAATAAAGGAATGTATATAGTGGTATTGTCAGAGATTTTCCTAAGAAGCCCACTGACTGAAAACATTTAAATGATTTACACAATCATTTATAAGGCCATTTACTTATCTAAAAGTATTGAATATGAACATCTATCCTAAAATCTCATATCTTTTATTTATTTATTTATTTTTTATTATTTTTTTTAAAGAAAACCCTCACTTCATTTTAGACTAGAGTCAATATTCATCTTTGGTGAGCTAATTTCCTACTCTCACTTCCGGCTCTTGAAAATATACTTTAAGACCATTCCATTTTTTCTGAGAAAAATTTACAACTGTTATTTGTATGGTTGCATAGCTATTTTTTTTAACTTGCTTCTGAGTTCATAAGTTTTCCACTGTCTAATTTCAATAGCAGTTTTCATTTTGTTGCAATGATCTGCATATTCATTATACTTTTTTTACTTACACTGGCATCCTTTATTTTTAAAATTTCCTTTCCCTATTTTTAGCAGCTTATCAATGAACTTATTATATTTGTTAAAATATACCTATGGGAATACAAAACAAACGGTCTTGTTATCCTCCCTTTCACCCCCTAACTCAACCAATCCCTTATTTTTCAATCACTGAAACACTCATCCTGGTGAAATTCTTTCATGCGATTCTGAACGTGGCCCTTTGATCACTACTTCTTTGTTTATTTCCTTCACTGTGATATTTTTTCAGAGATCCTTGCTAAGTGCAAATTAGAACAGGAGTTTCAACCTCCTGCATAATGTTGTAAAATAAATAAATAACAGAATTGTATTTAAATAAACTATTCAAATCCATGTCAGTAAATGATCTAATTAATTACTCCTTTGGGGCTAAGTTATATGTTTGCTTTCCTCTTAGAGAGGTGAAGAAAGTGAAAATAAATTTCCAGCTGTTAATGGGGTAAATTCTGTAAATGGATAAGGGTCAAAGAAACAAACTCTAATTTGTGTCACATTTGTTTTTAGGCACTTAATTTACTCTGTTTCTTTAACCTTATTTGAATGTTCCTTAAGAGTTCCTACTTGATTTCAAATGAGCAGTACTGATAGATTCCAGTTAAACTTGAGAGGATACGTTCTGATATTTGCAATGAACGGAGACAAGTTAGGCCAAGAAGAAAGATAGATGTTACCGCTTGTAATTCAGTGTTGGATGCCAGATTCTAACCAAGTCTGCAGAGGTTGGACAAAATCCAATTTGTCATTATTTATTCCTAAGCATTGTGCTTATACTCTGTACTTCTTCATTCTTATTCGCCATTTACCCAATTATATCTATCCTTATTAGACCCCTGCTGAAGGCAGCATTAGCCAGAGAAGTCCCATAGCTTAGCTTAATCCTATTATCTCTTGATAAACGGAGACACATGAGGCTCTAGATGGCCAAATTCAGCATTACTCTCCCTTCTCTTTCTCCCTCCTCCTCTCCTCTCCCAAGAAAAATGCTGTTGCTCATCTTTATGCCTGATGTAATTAAGATCTGGAAATATGCCCATTCTAATCCTTGCTCGATATAAGCATCACTGTCAATGCAGAGAAATGAACTGCAGTTATGATGTAAAGGGCTGACACCTCTGTGACATTTACTGATGTGTTGGGCCTCACTACCACATTGACATAGTGAGGTTTATGTCTTTTAGAGTTTTAAAATGCCTGGCAACAAACAGAGCATGGGACTTGGGGAAAAAGAGGGTAACAGTGGAGGAGGTAATAGGCCATTCTGAGAAGTTAATTTTTTAAGGATGTGCAAAGGGACAGATGAGAGGGAGGGAGGAAACATGGAAGAAAAGAGAGAGCATGACAGAGAGAGAGAGAGAGAGAGAGAGAGAGAGAGAGAGACAGAGACAGTAAAAATATAAAGTATAACAGAGAGAGAGAGACAGAGAGAGAGAGACAGAGAGACAGAGAGACAGAGAGACAGAGAGAGAGAGAGAGAGAGAGAGAGAGAGAGAGAGAGAGAAACACGAACATGAGAATGAATTAACTGCCATGGCAGTTCTTAAGGAATTCCATGGAATGGTGAAACCTTTTTCCTTTTCAGAACTAATCCCAGACTAGAGTTTGCTTTATAGAAGATTGCTTATAGGCCCAAGATAGCAGTAGATCACTGAAATCTCACAAAATTTCTTGTTGGGCTTTACTTGCAGATATATATCTGAATGTCACTGAATCAAATCAGGCTGTATTAGGGGCAAAGAGACAGGCAGAAGAACTGACAATGCTTACTAAAAATATATCTTCTAATATAAACTCATGATATATTGCTAACTGTTGAGTAAAGAATAAGATCTACTTTATCCTACAGACCTCACTCGGGCTTTGTGTTGCAATTACCTGATCCTTTCTCGTCTACTACATATACTATTTATAACATCAAAAGAGTTCCGTGCTTCTTTTCAAAAAGAATTTATTATCCAAAAGATTGTGTTTGGGAAGAGAGCCAACTCAAGCCTCCTGAGGAAAGGGGGGAAACAATTCCGTTTATTTAGAAACAAATATAATTTTGATAATGTCGGAAATGTCTTTCCCGCACTACATGTACACATATGTGATAGAAGCCCTCAAACCCCAACCAAGTCTTCAGGAACTGAAGAAAATAAATATGTTCAAAAAGTTCTATCTTATTAAAAGAAAGAACACATTCCTTTTGTCCCAGAAAGAGAGAACTGGTAAAGAAGGGGATTGCCAGAAGGGTTAAGCACAAGCAGAGTTTTGCACAAAATTGGAGATCAAGAAATATTGATTGGCTCTTGCTAAGATGGAGGGATTGACCGAGGAAAAGTGCCCGTAGAGTTTCAGGGTTCTTTTGACGCTGTCAACTCCTATAAGAACTTTGCTATAACCTCTAGAGATTGCAAGCTGCACTTTAAAAACATGGCTTTACAGCTCTTCTTAACAGCACAGGAATAGGAATTCTTCTGGGGGCAACTTGTTTTATTTTATTGTCATCGATAACATTAGCATTAATCATGTGACAGAGTGACAGGTGGGTAAAGGGGTGGCTTAAATAAGCATCTAGGTGAACAAGGCCTTTTCTCTCAGCTTGTAGCCTCACAGTTTGGGGGTGAGGCTGGTCCACATTCTGCTGTTAGAGACCAATTTATAATGATAGTACCAATAATGCATTATTTATATATGTGATATATATATTTAATAATAATAGACATATACATAATGATTAAGCACATATATTCATTATCCTTGCCAGAGCGAGCTACAGGCATTAGTTCAGGCAACATCCATGCATTTAATATTGAAAAGGAAAAGCACAACCTTGTGAACATGCATTTGCTGACCTTAGCGGGCATAACAAAATTAGCTGAAACAGGGACCTCAGCACAAAGAGCATTCTTTAATGATAACAGTATACTTTCACTGAATGTTTACTTTCCTTTGCCTTCTATTGCTATGATGATCTTAGTTAATTCAAATAGAAGTCAGTATCATTTGGCCAGAATTGAGTATAATTAGGAAAGCTGCACAGCCAAGATGGCTCTACCCTACTTGATAACGATGACCACAGATAGTTACTACATCCAAAGAACTGCAAGAAAGAAGAGACTTTAACGTGATCGGGACCACAGAATTGAAGGCCATGAGATTAAGGCTCAGGCTAAAGGCTTTTTAATCCGGACCTTAGCACAAAACCCAGGATATTTAAAAAGACAGTAGCACAAGTATTGCGTTTTCCATTCGCTACTATTCTGTTTTCAAATATTTGACTGTTCCGTATCAGTGTTCTAGTTTTAGTCCATCATAGTACAGGGCTATTGATCATTAATAGTAGTCCCTGTTTTTCCCACAAGCAACTTGCTAAACACACAAAATCCATCAGACCTGGTAGCTGTTCTGAAAAACAGAACGAACTCAACACAACAGATTTCAGGTATGATATAAATCAAATTTTACTTCATCTGTCTCTAGGGCTGGGAGACTGGCAGAGTTCTAATCATATACATATTTAAATTTGTAATCAGACTCCTTGGGAGGACAGGCTGTTGTGTTTACCATGAGCTTATCGCTAAGATTTCTGGGGACTGAGGATAGCTGGTTGTAAATCCTGTCATTTTGGTGACTTAATATTTTATATTATCATGATATTAGCATAATTGTGACCTCTGCATTGTAGCATTTTATGTGTTTCTAGTGTAACTTTTGATGCTTTACTAAAGTCAACAAAAATTCCCATTATTCCCTCTTTTAGAGCACATTTGGCATGAAGTATTAAGGTTGATTTAATGTTATTAGTGCTTAAAGTGGTGCAAAATCCATGAATATACAAATCCATCTCCCAGTTCACCATAACACCGCCATAAAATGCTAGGAGATGGGTGATAAACATTTCCTCTCCTTTTTTCTCTTACTCTAATTTTTCCTGCTGGAGGCTCTGCCTCTACCCAGAGGGCATATGAGCATTGCCAGTTCCCCCACACAGATCAATCACTAGGGCTTCCACATGCCCAAATAATAACCCAACAGGAGAGCTTGGCTCAGCTGCAAGCCTCATTAAAACTATTCTCAAAGTAACAGCAAGGTTTGGGGAGCACTCTACTTGGACCAGACTCTGCATATTTTTCAAGATAATGACCAGAGAAGAAGCATTAGAGGACACAGACCCTTTTATTTGTGATTTTGGCAAGTTACAAAAAATAGTGAAGCAAAGCTAACTATTTCAAAGGATGTCCAATGGCCAAGTCTTGTTTAAAATTCTTAGTGAAAAATTATTACTATGGTGAAACTACTGAGGCTTGAAGGGCTGCAAGGGGTAAGTGAACTTGGAGAGAGCAAGAATCCCTGATTTGCCAGCTTTTAGATGCAAAGTGTTTAATCAGAACAAGTGGGGGAAATGTAAATCCAGCATTACCCTCCCTTATGGGTCCCAAATGTTCCATGAGCTATTTATGTGACTGTGTGCGTGCGTGTGTGTGTGTGTGTGTGTGCATGCGCACGTGTGGCACTTGATCAAGTTACCCCTATTCAAAGAGGTGAATGGGCAGTGAGAGCAGAGTTAACACTGAAACAGAAATTCCAAGTTGATTTTTTTCATTGATTCCTGTATTATATCCTCTTAGGATATTTTCAGAGACAGTCTGGGAAGATGTGCCTTAACTGCAGCAATCTAATGGTCCTATAATTAAGGAGGGAGAGATTGAAAAGGTTCCAAGAGGAGCAAACTCTCCCACTCCCACGAAAAAGATGAAAGGTTGTGAATACTGTCTCAAAAAAGGGGAAAAGAAGTTAACGTTAATAAATGCAGAAGGAAACAAACGCTAAAGGGCGATTTTATAATTGCACCATGTATGCGAAATATTTTTATAAAAAGGGTGATAATAAACTCTTTTCTACCTCTAAGGAAGACAAAGTAGATTCATGCTAATAATGTCAGAAGAATCATTTAAATAAGAGAAGAAGAAGAAATCCCTGACTCTATGTTTTTAAAAAGAAATAGTCTTTGAAACAGGCTGCACTTTAAAACGTTCTTCTCTGTCACGCATTTGCCATCTCTGAGTGGCTTTCAAAAGTCTGTGAGGGGGACAAAGTGACCGCAGCAATACAGAGGACTGCATAGCAGGCAACTGGTGTACTACATACATGATGTGGCTCCTATGTCTCGGAAATAAATGTCCCCCAGGCAAAGTCGCCAAGGGGAAAAGTCAAGCAAATAAACAAGATCAGAATCTTTACATAATGAAGTTCTAGTACCTGCTCATTTCCCACATTTATATTGACAAAATAGAAATATAACTTCCCAAAAGAAAGATGGATACGGGATGAGAAAATGAATGGAAAGTACTCATAAATGTTTAAGTTGGGTAGTGCTAAGTTTACAACAAAGGGGTCCATTTTTTTCCATTAAGTAGTGTTCGAGTATGATCATAGTGTGTTGAATACTGACATTCAGAGATGAAAGATTAATATTTATTTGCTTCTACTTCTTATTCTAATGATAACTCTCTACTTAATTGGCCTAGTTAATTTATGAAATCAAATCTAGATCAGTGAAATTGACAAGTAGTCATTGAGGAAAGGATATTACAGTTTAAAAGCATGAAGGATAGCAGTATAAATGATATATGTTATGCTATTAAGCAAGTCACTATAATGTAAATTACAATGAGCATGAAGGGAACGTATTTTACTGTGGTAAAACACATTTTTATACAATGTACAAACTTTATGTTGAATGGTCAATCTCGACAACCTGATTTCACTTTTGAAAGCCCACATCTATATTTGAATAAAAAATTAATAACATTAGAAAGGAAGTAAAGTGTACATGGGACATGGTGCTAAGGAAAACCACCACTGCGTTTTCAGATAAATTTTAACAGTACATTTTTCTGCACATTTTAGAATCTTTAAGGCATGTCTTAGTTTTCGCTGGGGAAAGTATAACCATGGTTACTAGTAAACCATTTAGTTGCTCATCAAATGGGAAATGAAGCTCTATTACCACCTTAAAGTAAGGATGGCTATGGTGTTTCTTTGGAGGGCAGAGAAGAGCGAATAGGCAGCTGGCAGAATTTATTTCACTCTAGTCCATGCCCCCTCTTGTGGCTGAATGCCAGGGTGAAGTGACACAATGAGAAATTGCTTCCATCTCAGTGGGAGGCATGTCATTTTCTCTTCCCCCTCACAAAGGCTCACTACATTTCTTCTGGCAGTTCAGTTTACCTCTACCCCAAACACTCTAACGACACCTGGGGATACATTCTTTAAAGAAAGAATTCCTCAACAAACACAGTAATGATCTGATGAAAAGCAGAGGAACATAAATGATTCTGGATATTTCCTGAACTAATATCAGCTCAAAGATCTGTTTAGAAAACCAAGCTCTTTTTTATGTCTTAGTTCTTCCTAGCCCTACTGAAATTTTAGACACATTAAAAAGTTAAAGTAGGTAAAAATGTAGCATTAATATGCTTCGCACATAGTAACACTCAACAGATATTCACTGTTGAAGTAAACTGATAAAATCAGGCCTATGATTTTTAATGCCAAAAATGCAGCAAATTTGTTTTATTCTAATTCCTTTTAATGTGTATGAGTTACTGCATCCATAACTATATCAAGTATCCAAACAAGGAATCAGTCTCATATATTCAATATTATTATTCTTAAAACTTTAGTGATTATTAAGATCCATTAACTATATACTCCAAAATTCAGCCTGAGAATATCTCTTTTCTTCATTTTATTTATTGAGAGCTTATCATGTTTGATCAAAACTTCTACTGATGACTCAGTATGTCCTAAACGTATTTTATCTTTTCATCTACACTGCTCTTAAAAATATTCATTTACTGTTGGGGTGAGAATGCATATGAGCTTTGGAATCAATCGGACCCTCGTTCAAAGGTCACCTATTCCACTCAAAGGTTATGCTATGTTGGGTAAACTATTTAATCTCTCCTAATCCTTGTCTATAAAATGAGAACAATAAAAATTCCTCCTTTATCTGCTGACAAGTTTAAATGTACTAAAAATACATTAAGTACAGTTAGCACAAGGCCTATAAGGTACATCATATATGATTAATAAATAAATGTTTTCTTATTTTATTTTTATTAAATTATTGATGTGTCAATTCACCATAGTTACCCTAACCAAAAACCTGGGCATAATCTATTTTCATTTATCTTCATCACCTGATTCATTATCAAGTTTTTCCACTTTAATTTTCTCAACCATTCTCAAATTTATGCCCTCTCTATCCTTCCTTTCTTGCCCTGAGTCATGGTGTGAGCGCTCATCTGCTCTCTCTTTACAAATCACTCTAAAAAGTTAATCTTTTTTGTCTGATTCAAAAGCAATACATTTTCATTGCCAAAAAAAAAAAAAAATCAAAGACTGCAAACATGTGGAACATTTAAGGTGTTTGTCTCCTGTAAATCTACTTCCCGAAGAAAAAAAGTTAATGGTTTTTTGTATATTCTCTCCATTTTTTCTACTCATACAAATACATTTTCTATGTTTGTGTATACAGTTGCCTTGATTTTTACTAAACATATTGTAGTTATATTTTCTTATTAGTATAATTTAGATATACCTCATTATCATAATTATGTAATATTTCATTTTATAAATTTATGGTCAAACTTGTAATCAGCTCATTAATTCTTGCAAAAATTAATCCTATAAATCTCTTAACAATTTCCTTTTCTATATAGTCTTTCCCCCTAAAATCTATATTCTGTGAAGCAAACAGAAAACTCTGTCTAAAATTCAAGTTTGACTTTAATGTTACTGCTTAAAATCCTTCATTGAAACCCACTGGACTAGAGAAAGTTCAAGCTCTTTGCGATGGGGTACAGAGTCTTCAATGATTTTGTCCTTGCCTACTTACTCCAACTTCATACCACTTCCCTTCTCTGCCTTAACCTTTTGCTTGTAGGTCCCTGAATTGTACCTTATATCATATTGTCTCTTCCTTCTAAAATGGCTTCTCCTCTCTCCTTTGTTCTAGAAAAGGAGTTACTGGATTTTTTTGTAATAAAACAGCTAGTAAATATTTGAGGCTTTGTGGGTCGTATGGTCCCTGTCACAAGTACCTAACTCTGCAATTGTAGTGCTAAAGCAGCCATAGACAATATGAGAATGAATAAAGCTGGCTATGGTTCCAATAAAACTCTATTTACAAAAACAGGCAGCAGGTAGATTTGATACCTCCAGTTCTAGACAAGTTTTTGGCTCAGATGACACCCTTCCAGAAAACCTTACCTAATACCTCAATTTCCACTCCTGTTCCCATAACACTCAATGCATGAACACGTCGCCCTATAAAACTACCAAAGTGTGTGTTTGTTTCTCTCAATAGACTAATAGCTACTTGAGGACAGGAACTTGTTTCCTCCATCTTTGCCTCTAGCACTTGTATATATAACACTTAATAAAGCATTCAATAAATATTCATTAAAAGAAATAAATGCGTGTCTCCAAAATTATTTTTTAATTATTACTTCTCTCTCTCCAGAAAACATTCCAATTAGGTGATTCACACAATATAAAAGCTAATTAAGTTCATCAACTTCTTTCCTCCAGCATTTCTTAATCAGGAGTTGCATCAGAATCATCTGATGGAAGGCTTTTAAAACATGTTATTAACCAATGTTACCCCAATAAATTTAATTCAACAATAAAATATAAAATAAAATTAAAAGCCACTGACAGTACTGGAACTCGTCATAGAGATTAGGGTTGAGAAAGTCTAGGTGAGGCCTTGCGTCTATATGTTTTCCACGCCCATCAGGTGATTCTGAAGCATGTCCAGTCATGATACGGATAGATAGCCATCGTTTTTTTCCTCCAATTTCCCATTTTCAATCAATCAGTCTCTCTAAGTGCCTTACCAATATGGCATGCCAAGGTCAGCCCTCCTTGTACCTCGGTTTTCTAAGCATCCAAATGGCATTCCCAGTATTCGGCACCCCCATTCCTGTACTTTTCACCCCTCGCAGGGAAAAAAAATAACCTGCAAGCCTATCTGAAACTTATAGGTCTCTGTACAATCCCTCTGAGCGCATGGGAATAATCTTTACTTCCATCTCACCGCCCCCTCACCCCACTTTTATTTTTGACCACAAATACTCTGCAAGGTCAAGCAAACACATATACTGTTCTGTGCAGGAACTTTGGTTTAGGCTACCACTCTTTGATTGGGGTTATTTAGCCTTTTACAATTTTTAGATGGCTTCCATCTTTATCCCATCTGTACATTTTATTCTAAGCCTTTTCAAATCCCCTTGGAATGCAAAATAATATAATCATATTAATAATACATGCCTTCATCTTTTGGTTGCCTTTGCACATATCCTTTGACTTGTAATCCACTGAGCACCAGACCCCATTCATACACATAGCCAAACCTGCTTTCTCAGTTTTCTCTGAGTAAAAGGCAACTCCATCCATACAGTTGCTCAGGACAAAAACCTCAGTCATTCTTGCCCTTATCAATGGGCTTGACTTTCACTTGTATAGAATCTGTTCATTTCTCACCACCTCCACTGCTACAACCTGGTTTAGGTAACCACCATCTCCAGCCTAGAAGATTACAATAGTTTCCTGTCTTCCTACTTCCACCGTATTCTCAACAGTCTATTAACAAAACAACAGCTGAAGGTACTTTTAAAAATAATGGCTTTATTGAGATATAATTCACCTTAGAGGTATTATTTCAAAACAAGTCAAATCATGCCACTTATCATGGTTTCCCAACTCTCTCAGAATAAAAAGAGCACTCCTTACACAAGCCTTCAAAGCTGCCGACATTCTGCAAAACTCTTATTTCTCTGACCCGATCCTTTCCTCTTCCTCTGGCTCACACCTCTCCAGCCACACTCCTTTGTCCGGACAGCTCTTCTCCCAGATATGCTCCTCGTCTTCCTCAGGTCCTTGCTCAAATGCCACCTTCACAGTGAGACCTACCCTTGTCAACAATTTATTATTGTAACCACCTCCAGCCCCAGTACTTTCTATCCCCATTTTCCTCCATAGCACTTTTAATTATTTGACATATATGTATTTTGTTTGTTCTCCCTGCCCACCGGAATATAATCTCCATAAAGACAGAGAATTTTTTATGCTTTTCTGTAAGATAAGTGACTGGGACATAGGAGGTACTCAATAAATATCTGCTGAATGAATAAATAACACCTTAAATTTCCTGTTTTCATGTCTCAGTCTTATAACCTTGCTCTTATAACCAAACTTCCTATTGGTAATTGCCCCTTTTAATGCTATTAGAAAAAAAATCATTTGACTTCATTCCTACCTACTTGATTTCTTTTAAGGATGTTGGTATCAGTTATTCTCTCTCTCTCTCTTTTTTTTTCATTTATATGACATGCTAGCATAGACATTTAGAATTGAAAGTATCTTAGAAATTCATCTGGTCTGTCTCCTTTATGTTACACATCAAGGGGTGACAAAGAGCTGCGGAACCAGGACAAGAAAGAGTCATCGAAATCCTAAGGCCCATTCCAATGCTTGGTTCACTGAGCCATCTACTACATCCTCATCATGAACACAGCTATGTGCTTTCTGTTTGTTGTGGCCTAAAACAAGGAAGACCTTGTTTTCTCTCTATTCATTGGTCATATAGTTTTGTATAATACTTAACATCATAAGGTTGATAAAAAGAAAAGTAGACAAGAAGTATGGTGTTGGGATTAATGCCCCAGGTCCTCCAGGACTTGGCTCTCAAGTCCTCAAATGAAGAGAGTGGATAACAACGATTCTATCTAGCTTACAGGTTTTCTGTGCACATGAAATGTGATAATGAACATTAAATCATTTTGGAATTTATAAAGCACTGTGCTAGCATAAGTTTGTTGTTAACCCTGAACTACTATCTAATATGCATAGTGCTTTTGTTGTGAAAAAGACTGGAGGACAGCATATAACTGTGTTAATTTGTCACGTAACTGTGTTAATTTGTCACGTAACTGAAGAAGTTGCTCAAAGTCACGTGGTAGATTGTTAGTATCCCCTTACATAAAAAGAGCAATATTCTCTTTTTTTTTTGGTCATGTGTTTCACAAATCCTGCATTAGCTATTAAGTTGCAAAAGGTTGGAGTCCAACTTGTATTTAGACTGGATACTCAGTAATTAGAATTTCTTTAAAATGTTGCCATCTTTCTTAACCCATTTCCTATTTAGGAAAAAAAGTGCAGCTCGCTGCCAGCGTTGATTTTATTTTATATAAACACACTCTTTGAGGCTGAAGTAATCTGACTGATTTTCAATGTGAAAAGAAAATATAGAAAACTGTTCTTGGATTTATTTCTAAACAGAACTGGTCCCTAATCCTAATGTAACAGAAATGTATACATAAATCGGATTCATCAAATGAATCTTTGGCTAACAACTGTTTGAGAACGATGTTAACATCACATGTAGCAATGCTACATTTTCTAGGATTTGAAATTTTCGGACATTGAGACATTATAAATGGAAATACCACTACTAAGAACAGAATGCTATACATAGAATGATATCATTTATTTCTAAAGACTATCAATATACTAGAGCACTGCAAAAATAATAATAAAAGCGAGATATTTCATGGCAAACTTTGGGGGTAAGGTTAGGACTGTAATCTGAGAGTTATCTTGCTGCAACTGCAAGTGCCACTAGCGAGTATTTTTGGGGCAAATGGGAAATGGGTTTAAGTGTGTCTGGTTAACTTTACTTAGAGTCTACAGGGAAGAAACTTTATAAAAGTTCATTTCCATTGTTCTTATATTAAATGATGAAAAAATATGCAACATAGCTCTTTTATAGAAACTAGAATGTTAACATCTGGTATGAGATCCTTTGGCAACTGCTAAAGATGTGATCAGCCTAAATGAATCATCTTACATATGTTTGGGGAATTCCTATCTCTAAAGATTTTTACTATAAATTATGCACGAGGCTAGAATTAACTTTAGAAGGCTTTTCCCTTCCTTTCTTGGGTGTCTCTACCTGATATGAAGAGTTGATTTCTTGGCAAAACTTGATCTTTAGAACAGTTATTTCTGTTAAGCCTATGATTCAATAGGTTCCTATTCTAACAACAATGGAATTACTTCAACAAACATTTAATTCGTATTGACAGTCCTAAATGCTTAGGAAAACATAAATTGTGAAGGACTGTGTTTTCCAAAGATGGCTATACAAATATATCCATTCCACATGCTCTTCTTACAAAATAATGGTGACACTTCATCAAGAGGCAAGGTCTATGTTCCCTCTCCTTGAATCTGGGCAGAACTTTGATAAAACCATGAACAAAAGAATATGGTGGACATGACACTGCATGACTTCTGAAATTGGTTACTCCACCTGGCACTCTTTTTCTTGGGACCCTGACCCTTGAAACTTAGCCTCCATGCTGTAAGGAAGCCAGGTAGTCACAAAGAAAGACCACGGGCAGACATTCCAATTAAAGTTCTAGATGAAATCTCGGTTGACAGGCTGCATCAACCAACAGAACTGTGTTCATGAGTGTGCCTGCAGATGATTCCAGCCTCAAGCCTTTGAGCTGCCCAACTGATGCCAAGTGAGGCAAAGAAAAGCTGTCTCCTCCAAACACTGACTAAATTGCAGATTCATGAGCAAAATAAACGGTGCCATTGTTTCAACCACTAAGTTTTGGAGTGTTTTTATTGCAATGATACTCAGAACACATATCTTCCTCTTTCTACTCTACATAGGCATTTCCATTTATCAGCTAGAAGTCTAAAGCCTGCCTACTAGACAATGGTCAAATTGATGATACGACATTGTTTAAGAGCAGGAATAGAAACTCTGTATTCAAGAACCTCTCTTAAAAATTCTCAGCCCAGGTAATTATAAGGATTCACACTATGAAACTAACTAGTTTTTAAAGCTTCATTCTATGAAAACTAGATCCTATTAACATTTTTAAGGCATTGAGATCAGAAAGTCATGTAGACTTATTATTTGCTTTAAATAACTATCCATATCATGAGGACTAATTTCTGGTATTTCCCTACTGGTTGTGAGATCCTGAGTAAATTATATAACCCTTTGTGCCTCACTTTCTCTACCTGTAAAATGGATATAATTGTACCTACCTCATAGAGTTCCCACAAGAATTTAAATAGTTAATATTTACAAAGTACTCCTTTCTTTGTTTTTTAAACTTCCTCTCTATTGATCATTGTTGCATATAGAAGGTATTTGATGGTTCACTTTTATTCTGTATCCATTATAATTCTCAATTAAGACAAATTTTATAAAAGTTATACATTTATTTGTTCTGTTCTAACTAGGAACAAAGTTTGAAATGCATTGATGCTTTCCAAAACAAACTTTGAGGAAATGTTTTTTAATTAAGAAATCATCGTTAATGAAGATATATGGAAATACTGTGCTTTCCTTGGAATGTTCTGATCAACTTGCCAGACTTGTAGGAAATAATAGTTTCATTGCTTGATTATCAAATCCTAGATAACACCTGTATAGATTCAAGCTTCCAGAGTCCGACTGGGTGTGAATTGTGGCTAGGAGGCTCAGAATTCAACCCGAATGAAA
>NW_006431925.1:6800295-6829857 GCF_000325575.1 Pteropus alecto | reverse complement strand
CACTGTCGAATCAAAGCTTGATGGGCTGATGATGTTAATACAGATTATGGTTTTGTGGGAAGGATAACGAAGAGGTAAAAAAATGACGACCACTCTTGTAATAAGGCAAGACCTTGTTTTATGACAGACAATACTTTGTGAAAATGTTCCATGATTGGGTCCAGACAGAGAAGAGTATGAGTTAAACCTGCTGAGTAGTTTTCTGAACCTCTGGAATTAGTGCTTTCATTAATATTTTAAAAAATAATTCTCTTAGACTGATGCAAATGGAGCAGCGTCCACAAAGCAGGTCCATATTTTTAGGGGAAAAAAAAAGACCCTCCAAAAAATAAATGTACTTGTTTAATACTCATTTCTACTTCGGCTTTCAAAACAGGAGACAGAACTGTTTTCAAGAAAGGACCAATGACTACACCTTAAGGGTTTCTGTTCACACATGGAGCTTAGCTTTCATATTTTTTACAGATCTTTATGCAGTTATAAGTTTACATACTCATGTATTTATTAATTCAGCTTTTCTGCCTTTCATGAATAAATTATGCTTAGCTAATTTCCATACCAGCCTGGTGGCCTTCTCTTGGGCTTTAAATCAGAGTCTGGGGAAATTTTATGTACATTCAACCACAGTTTATAGATACATTCAAAAGCATTTGACGTCACTAAAACTGCTTAAAATACTTCTGGGAGGAAATTATGACAGATGCATTTGTGGACAGGTCACACTTGCACTCTTGGGGGGCAGGATGGCCTGTCAGACATTTTGTCCACTGCTGTTACAATCACTGTTACCACAGTGCTGGTTTAGGGGTTTTGCTCAAGACAGAAATAATTAAGACATTTAAGACTCACATTATCCATCTCTAGTCTAGTTCAAGTCTCTTCTGATGTGCATTTTATTTGCGTTGCAAGCACGATGATTTATCGCACCTTCTTTTATTCTCTGGGGAAAAATCATAGCCAACAGTGGCAACTTTGCAAGATTTTGACTTTTGCTGAACAGAGAAAACCATTAGTTTTAAATCTAAAGGCTCCTTCTTGATTCTGAGGCTTCAGAGCCACACCACACATGCTCCACATGGCTCATATTAACTAAATCGCTGACATAGCATACAAAAGGCATCGGAGCTCCGCCTAGACAATGCCAAAATAGCAGGAGGAATGAAAATTTCAGTTACATTTCTAGGTATTTTGGTCACCTAGGTACAAAGCAACTACATATTGGAAACACAGATGCTTTTATGTGCTTTTTAATTTTCTTTTAGTTGCTCCAAGCCGAGTAGCTAGAACTTAATGTCCAATGTGAGTTCTAAATAGCTGGAATGAAACAAAAGGATCCCGTGACTTTCTCCTCCAGTGTGGGGTAGTTTAACCTTTAGGTGATTACCAGCAGGATATCATTTCTAATTAAAACTAGATTATTTTCCATATACTTTTCCCCGAAGAATGAAAGTTAGCTCTTTTGTCAATGTATACACTCTTATAACATCTTCTGCCTATATGTATAAAAGACATATTTGACATAGTATACGTGTTAAGTCCAAATGCAGAAGAATCTGAGCTTCAAAATCTATGTCTTTTTTCCCCTTAAATCCCATTTCAGGATTTTGGTGACTGAGTGTGTGCACACACATGGGCATGCATACGTGCCCAGGGGCAGCCCAAGCTTACACTAACTAAAGTGGTTGTGGTTTTGAGGGTCAATTCCGAGCCAGACAGCAATTAATTCTATGGGCATTGGGATTATTTCAACTCACGTAGAGATTTTGTAAGGGAACAGATAAGAACTTTAATTAGCAAATATATTACAGACATAAAACTTTCAGTCTAACTTTCATCAATGCCCTCAAGAAAGATAAACTCTTCGGCTTTCCCCTCCCTCCCCTAAAGCATACAGTTGCGGGATGAACAATATTTACTTGATAATTTTTATTTTATAATATTTTAAGAAGTTAAAAAAAAACCTTCTTGTTCATCATCTGGTTTTCCTAGTGTTTGTGTTTTTCAGTTATAAAAATCTAGAATTTGAAGCTCTTGTTAGGAAAGGCAGCGGTCTCCAGGAATGATCCTGGCTTTGGTACTCAAATGGACCTGGTTTCTAATCCTGCCTCAACCCTGTTTCAGACCCTTACGGTTGGGCCCAAGGTCCATCTCTTGCTTCTCCAAACAGCTCCATCTTTTCTCACACATTTCAGAGTAGTCAGCCTCTTTCTCTCCCCCAAAAGCCCCCAGAGTATGCTAATCCTGCTCCTATGTTTTTTGTTCATGCTCCATCCCTCTCCTTACCTGCTACGCATTTTGATTTGACTTATCCTTCTAGAGAAGCTCATGTGTCAACTGCTCAGACACTCCTTTTCCAAACTGTTATTTTACTTATAGTAGACAACACACAATTGAGGATTTTATTATTTGTGATGTGTCTATTTGATCCTGCATGATTCCAGCAATCACTTGAGGATAAACTAAGAACACAGACAATGAACAATGATAGAATTAACATCTATATTATATGGAATTAAAACAAGGGAAAATATAATTTTCAAAGATATGTTCATAAATAGAAGAGAATAATGGTCATTCTTTAATTTCATGTATAGAGGCTAAGCATATTATGTCCTACAGCGCTACTGCTCTTGGCTATATGACCTTGGACAATTTATGTAACATTCTTAAGCTTCAGTTCCTTTATTTGTAAAATGAGGATGATAATAGATTTTTTGGTGAGAATTTAACAAGATAATAAAGTTCTTTAAAGAGTTTCTGGTATATAGTATGTGCCAAACAAAAGCTAATAACAATAGACATCATAATTAAATATACAACTCTTGTTTTCAGTTACCTATATGCATGTGATTGTACTGTAAACTTATCTACTGTAAACTTCTTAAAGACAGTATTCATATTTAAAATTTTTTTCACTCTAATGAGCATAGTGGCACTTAATTTCTTAAACATGGTCAAATAAAATAGTTTAATTTATTGGGTTGATAGAATTAAAGGTTTTGTTTACTTATCATTCGACAATACTTATTGAGCATCTACTATGTGCAAAGCAGAAAAGCTTTGCCTCAGAAAACCAAAACAGTCCCTGCAACTATTGATTCAAAAATAAAAGTGCAAATCGATACTATAAATACATAAAATGTTTGATTATTGATCATTCAAGTGAAAAGAACCTTTGGAGAATTTAATAGTGTATGATTAAAGGCAGTACACACACATTAAACGTATCAAAGCAGGGTTCCTGTTTACTATTTCAATAGTGAACGGAAGGACAAAAATAACAATAGGATAGATAATAATATTCATGCTATTCAATAATAATAACCAACATTAGTTGAGCACTTATTTTGTGACAGGCTCTTCTGGTCAGAGGTGTGTGGGTCCAGGAAATTCCAGGAGCTTCCAGGCAAGCCCTGCCCTGGACATTCAGGACTAAGCAGTACTTTGAACAAAAGCTTTGCACTTGGCATTACATTGCATAGGAAGTTGCAAACGATTCCCAGCTCCTCTCTAAACAGAGCCCAAAGAACATAAACCAAAGAACAATCCACATGCAAGGCCAGTGAGAATGGACAGCATGGTCTGCACACTGTGTGTCATAGTTGCATCCATGGACAGTAAATAAGAACAAATGACCACTAGCTTCATTTTAATCATTATGCAAGCTGCAAGCTCACAGGAATCAGCAGGATCTATCTTAATCTGAATTTTGAAAAATTAGGATGGGTAGAGCTCTCAAGAAACTTCACAGAGAAGCAGTAGGGCTTTAGGCTCTCTGCTATGTGCCATCTATAACACCCATGCTTAGGCATTAATTCAGAAGGCAGGGCCTCTGACACTCACTGTATCTCTGGAAGTGAGCTATTTCAACATAGATTACTGTAATGTACTTGGCTGGTGCAGCCCTTACTGTTAGCATGAGTTAAGGCCGAGTCATTTGAGCTATAAAAATAAAAAAAAATTAACAACAATAATAATGAACCTTTTATACACATGCTGGCCTCACAAGAGAGTCTCACATAGAATACGGAACTGGGGGCCACCACGGAGATTTGTGGCACTGCCCAGGGGACTCCAGAGTCCAAAAAGCAATGAATGCATTAAGCAAATCTATAACTGCTGTTTTCTCATGTGTGACAGATATAATATCCCTCATTTTACTTAACTGTTTTGGGATATCATGTGTGAATGAGCACAATGGAACAGGGGGGAAAAAAAGGCTTATACAAACTGTGAGCAGACACTGCAGCTTTTTATGGGCTCTGGTTCACCTCTTGAGAAGGAAGAGGGCATGTCTGGCAGTGACCTTCTGGCTAGGGCATGCATTTTGGATATGTAATGCCAAGAATCCAATGTGAAACTTCCTTTTCTCTTCACCCGAGGACAGGCCATATGCTGCAGGAACCTATCATCTCAACTGCAATTGTTTTCATACAGATACCATGACAATAAATAAAATCCATAAGTCATATCACATAAACCAGTTATAGTGGTTACTGTAACACAATTGAACTCCTTGATAGACTGAAACATAAATTATTCCCCTGTGAAGTTCTAATGGGTTGATTCTGGTTACAGGTACATGAGACAAGAATCTATTGCTAAGGATTACATGACTCCAGGCCTATTTTCTTTGCCTCAGTTTATCCATTTGTAAAATAAGATTAATAACACTGATAATATCTGAATGTTTCAAAAATGTTAAGGCCAGGCATTGTTTTTGGAACTGTAGGACATACAGAGCTTACTTAATATTTACAAATCTTTGAAATCTCCTTATGTATAGAGCTGTTTAAGTATAAATTATTATTAAAATTATTAGCCTTGAGAATTATAATTACTGCTTCATTATTTTATTCATTATGCTCATTCTACGGGGGTCTTCTTATAAATATTCCAAATGAGCTACTGCCTTTATTGTATAATCAATTTAGTATTTGTTGGAAAGCTTTAAAGACACAAAGTGTGACATAAATTTGCAAGATCCAAGGTAAGACAAATACATAATTTCTTTTCCCAAAGATGTTTTTGTAAGAAAATATCACTGGTTAGATGATGGCTGCTTAGAGAGGATTACTTCAGATTTATTTAGTGGTTTTGACTCCTATTTTTGAAGATGGGCTGTCTAAGACATAATGACCTCACACTGATAGAGATACCTCCAATTCTCATTAGAACTCCTGACCTGAAAAAGGCTAAGGTACAGCCCCCTTTACTTTCTTTTGAAGCCACTGTTCTTTGCTATAGTTCTTATAATTTTCCTCAGTCTGCCTCAATAGACACAATAGGAAATACAGAAAGATGATGAAACACCCTACTCTCTGCTAGGCTTTTTCTATGACACAAGATCTCAGTTAATCCAGCTCAAGAAGATATATAATAGAATTATCTCCATTTTACACACAAGAAAGATGAAACCTCAGAGAGACTAAGAGACTACTAGCTTCATTTTAATGAAGACTAGCACAAGCTTAAACTGCTGGTAGTGTGTGGAACTAGGATTCCAAACCACAGCATGCACGCTGCACCATTACGATTTCAAACATTAGTTCCTGCTAAAGTCTTCCCTCGTGCCCTGTGCTAAAAGGTTCCTAAAACAATTCAGGATGGATGGGCTATGTTGCAGTAACAGTCAACCTCACTTTGAGTGGTTTAAAAAGCGGTAACTTATGTCTCGCTCACGCTCATGTCTAGCATGGGTCACTGGGGACTCTGCTCCATGCTTTCCTTCCTCCAGGTCCTAACTACAGAGCAGCTACTGCTGTGTCATAGAAGAGGGAAGAACTTCAGAGAGTTTTGTGATTTGATGAGTCAGACTGAGTGAAACAAGTCACTTCCGCTCACAGCTCCTTGGTTGGCTGCAACTAGTTATGTGGTCCTACCCAACCATAGGGTGTTCAGTTCTTCTTGTGCCCAAAAACAGAGAACAACCATATTTCTGCGAGCTGCACTCATGACTATTATAGTACTGTGGTGGTTTTCTAGTCCAACTTTAGGGTACAGGTAAGGAAAGTGGCTAGAAAGGATTTGTGACTTGCCTGAGGCTACCCAGTTGAACTAACTGAAGACAGAAGAAGGACGAGAAGGAGGTTTCTCCAGTTCACTGAACTTTTCCACCATATCCCCTTGTGAACTAATTCCTATATTGTTTTCAGTTTGCTTCATGCTGGACCATGTGAAGAACAGAGCTAAACATAAACCGAGTAAGAGTTAGTATTATTTGTGACTAAAGGACAGGAAGTAGCCTTTCCCTTAGAAAGTATTAGGACACATTCACAACTGTTGGGTTCCACTGAAATCGCTATTGTCTGAACTACCCCATGAACTTGAAACTATTTAGTTCAGACAATAGCGATTTCAGATAATGGAATTGAGGGTTAGAGAGGTCAATTCGTCTGCCCCAAGAGGAAATGGCAGGGCGAGATATCAATCAGGAGCTCTAGTCTAAGCATGTGTTAAGTTGTGCTTCTTCCTAGAGGTTGTTTAAGAAGCAGTTTCCCATGTCTAAAAGCTCATCACTGGATACTAAGAGCAAGCTCAGATTTCAAACTGGAAACTGCTCATCAGTTAGTATAAACATGGCATCGGTTCTGTTTAAGAGTAAAAGTCACATAGGGAATACACACCCTAAGCAAATGTCACCTCCTCCACGAAAACTTCACTAATGCCCATCAGCGGGAGATTTTCCCCTCAGAATTCAGATTTTAAGATGGCTGGCCTACATTGAGTATATAGGTGTTAGTTATTATCTGACAGTAACTATCCTGTAGAATGCTACAAACAAAAAACTATTTTATTGAAATAGGAAGAAGAGTTATAGAAATGACTTTGACAGAAATCATTTATACAACACCCAAATAGGCTTCTCAGATGAATTGCCCAGACCCTGAAAGCATTCAAAATAAGAACATTCTCTCTTTTGGCTAGCTCAACACTGAAACTCCTAAAGGTCAGGGGAAAGATCAGAAGACAACTTGATAAAGAGCTTATAAAAATTTAGGATATTGTAGGAAATTGAGAATTCCAAGAAAGTTTAGGAATATACATTTTTTGGGAAAAACAATAGTTTCGGGGGGAATAACTGCATACTACAGGTGCCGAAGCCAAACGGTTACTTTTGTAACACAGAGTTGCCTAGTTACCATATTTAGAAAATAGTGCAAAATAAAACATAGAGAAACTTATGGTATATTACTTATTTTAGTGTCATGCTAATTTTATTTTTATCTGTCATCACCTTTTTTTTTTTCCTGTTATAATTTAAAGCCAGCTTACCTTGAACTGTGAAATAAAGTTTGCTTTGTTAGGCTTTGCAGTACACAACTTACCCTGCCCAAAGGGAAGTGAGGCTTAAAATCCAGAGATCTCCAAGTTGTACTCCAGCACTACAGTACAAAGGGGCCATTTAGACTTGGAGTCCTGAGGGTAATTATAAAGCCACCTTTATTTCCATTGCCAACGTCACTGATAAGAAAGTACAAAACAGTATGCTCATAACAGAGCTGAATACATACAAATAAACCGATAACAGGCCTTCTAGTCATTGTCTGGAAGGCCACATCCTTGGTGCTTCTATGAAATCCCTACAATAAGGATCTAGCAGTCACCTTACATATAATTTTTCATGCATTCATTCACTCATTCGGCATATAATTATTCAATGATGACTGTGTTACCGGGCACTATGCTGATCACTAGGCAGAAATAATCTCTAACCCTAGAGTCTACTGTCTAACAAGTGTGACAGAGAGTGAATGGATTATTATAATGAAGGATTATATGTGGAGGAAGAAGGGTTCACAAAAAAGGGAAGGAGCTGACCCAGCTGGTGAGGGCAGGCTGTGTGTGTGTGTGTGTGTGTGTGTGTGTGTGTGTGTGTGTGTGTGTGTGTGTGTTATGAAATAAGTGGTATTTAAAGTGAGGGCTATAAGATGTTTTCCTCATAGATATGCTGCTATAACAGGAGTGGATCGAATTTATGAAATAGAAATAATTAACTTTTGAATACTGCCTTTACAAAATAGAACTTTGATATTCCTAGTAACACTATGAGATGAAATTATTATTCTATTCTATAGGTGAAGCAGAGATTAACTGATTTACCTCAGATTGCTCACCATATAAATCTTTGATTCCAATCAGGTCTTGAATTTGAGATGACAGTGTTTTTAAGTGCCCATGTAGTCATACTGTTGACGGTCTCCACTGGACGTCTCCAGGATTATGATAATCAACTAAATTTGCAGAATTTCTCATAGGTTATGTGAATCATTAGTAACAGCTTACATTTGTATACTATTTTTAGTTTTCTTATCCCATGCCTACAGACGTAACTATCATATACCTAGTCAGTTTAATCAAACAGCGAGGTTAACTTTTTTTTGACACTTAATATTGATTATTATTGAATTGACTGAAATGAATAGATTTCTTTCATACAGCACAGAGAATTCAGTTAAAATTTTACCCTGAGAAAGGGGTAAGAAGATGACTACAACTGCTTTTTAAAATCAAAGCTCATGCCAAAATTGTAAAGTTTATGTTTAAGATATGACAATCGACATGTTAATGTTATGTTTCCATTTTAAGGAATTTAACTGTAATGAAAATAATTTTTGCTAGATTTAGTGAAATTAACCTTTATTCAGAGAACTTTACTCACAGAAGTTTATGATATTTTTGCTCTTCTTGTGACTTAAAAGAAGTTCCTAATCTACACATATATGGAAAAAAAATAAATCTGTGTTAACTTTACTAATTAATATCAAAATTGAGAAAATTTAAAGTGATCTAAAATATCAAAAGCAGCTTAGATTGTGACATGAAAGAAATACTGATTATTTCTTCTTAAAATGTTTTTCGGATTTCCTTCAGGATATTTCCATGTATTCAAGTCTAAATTAAGCAATTAATTTGATTCTAAGCCACAGAAGTTTTTTAAAAAGTGAAATGCTACTTGAATCAAAAGGAGGAATTTTTCTTCAGCAAATGTAAAAATTGTCCAGGACTTTATTTGCCTAAAAGTAAATGAATAATGAATGAAAACAAATTATAACTTTGGGGAGAAATAGATGTTGGAGAGTGGAATTTGCACAAATATCAAAGAGTAGTGAAGTAATTTGGACAACTTGGAAGGCCAAGATGGTCTCACTATAACATTTACACTTCTTGGATGTGTAAATCCACAATGACTGTGTCATTGAAAGAATTTCCAATCATATGCCAAGGGTAGAGATGAGACGGAGCTCAAAAGATGTGTCTTTGAGAATAACCTGTGCTGGTTTCCATTATGGTTTTATTTAGTTCACATTAAATCATACACAAAGCCCCCAGGATATGGTGAGAACTTGATTAACACAAGGTTCCTGCAAACGAGGGCTAAGTGGTAGACTGGCATCTGCTGGGGAGGGGATATGGCACAGTGCTCCCTCCCGCCCCCCACCTCAGGTCTTATCAAGCCAAGTCCAGAAAGCGAGAAGAACTCGTGCGATGACAGTTCGCACGGAGGGGTATCAGAGGACCCCGCCACTGAGAGTATGTCTAAGGCATCGGTGTGTGTGGAGACCCTATCTAGCTTTGCCTAAAAGGAAAGAAGGAATGGTATTCCCCGCTAAGACCTAATAGGAAGAAAAGAAGAAATTAATGTCCTCAAATGCATCCTACCTAACAAAGATTCTGACTGTAAGTGGGTCCCTGGGAGTGTGTCTTCCTTGGTTGGTGGTGGGAAGCATTCTCCAGCTGTGGCCTTCCTTGCATACACAGTGCATGCGGAGGAGAAATAAACTCCTCAAGCTGAGGACCCTGTAAACATTCACCTAGAAGGTGGGAAAGCCAAGCACTGCTCTTTGAGGTTTTGCAGCGAAACCTCTTTTCGGTCTCTAATGTGCATTTTGTGGCTAGCGCGACTTCACTCTCAGTTCTGCCGTCTGGCACAAAACCTCCCAGTGGCATAGAAGCCCAACGTGAGGGTAAAAGAAAATTGCTGAGCTCCAACATTTCCCTTGTAATCCTTGGAGAACAATTTAGTACTGAACTTGTATCCAGGATACCGAACACTTTTTCCTACACTGAGAGGGAATGACACAACTGGGCATTGTCGTGTGACCTAAATTCACAGATAAATATTTGGATGGCAACTCGCCCTTCACCTGGCATTAATCCATTGCATTGCCCTTCATTTTCAGGAAGATACAATACAACCAGGGAGGGCACCTTAAGCCATTATTGTCTCTGATGGTATAGAAAGCTTTCGCAGGACTGGATCTCCTCTCACGATGTTACCTTATTGTTGGCAAGTGAGAAAAAGGCAGGTGAAAAGGAGACAACCCTTCCTCAGGGTTTGAGCTGTCTTTTCAGTAAAGTGCTGAGGAAGCTTCTGGCCTCCATTTGATACTAATTTCTGCAGCCCAAACACAAACTGTATTCCCAGTTTTGATTTTATGTTTCTTGTCTTTTAAAAAAGTACCGTAGCATAGGTAAGCCTGAGCTGTATACCAGCTCTGCCTTTCTTCCACACTGTGATCAATGGAGTAGGAAATTCTAGCACCTCCATAATCTCTAATTTATACCAATCACATTACAGCTCAGAACAGTGTAGTCTCAGGCTGTCTAATGTATAGGATGTTATAAAGCTTTCCCTGCCTCACCATTGATCAACAACACTAAAAATGATTTTAATCAGGAGAGCGATGCATTTCTTTAAGTAGTTGAGGACTGATATTATTTTCTAAGGCTATCTTTCCCAGAGAGAAGGTAAATGAAAACACTAAAAGTTCATAATTTTCCTAACAGTATTTTTCTGCTTAAAAGGGACATCCCGGTTTAAAATTTCATGCATGCTGCTCTTCCTCGAGTTTTATCATTTGTCAACAAATCAACTACCTGCTTAGTAGCCCTCATGAGGGATTTAAAATAGCCGCCATGAAAATCCTGGGCATTTACTATTTTTATAACAAACTTGATTGTCACCTATGATATTTCAAAGATCACTCCTCATATAGACATCACGCTGGAAATTAGATGCAGGGCCCGCTTTCCATGGAACATTATGCAGAGGCACTCTGACTAATAAATCTTTGTAGCTAATGCATTCCAGATGGAAGCCATGTCTCACAGATTTAACCTTCCTAAACCCTTCCAAAAATTCCTCCCATCAGAAGCTCTTCGAATGAGATATGTTTGATTGAAATGGGATCATCAATACATGACAACTAAGTAATAGTACAAATGATTACTGCTTGCAGGAAAATTGCCATATTCCTTCTCAAAAAGACATGGTTTTAGACAACCCCCAGGACAAAAAGATGGACCTGGTAGTCTTACTGGGTAGTTTAAATGCATTTTTTCTTGGATCCCCATTGCCATTAACAGATGCAAACAGGGAGCAGCCATTTCTGCCTCTTTAACTTTCCTATATGCATAACAAAAGCTGCTAAAAGGAAGGATCAAGACTCTTAGAGAACCCACTAATTAACATCCTGTTTAATCATGTCACCATGTTTAGCAGTCTACATCATTAGTTTATGTCAGGCAGGCGCCGTGAAACATCTAAACACCTACATGTAGATCCTTACAGAATCAGTCATGTGCAGTGGTGAGGGCAGTGTCATACAAGACTATAGCTGTACCTGTAATATTCAGAAACATTACAAGTCACCCCAATCACAGTCTTGGCACATGCAGCCTCCATGCACTTGGCTTTTTCTCCTAGTAGTTTATCAAGCACAGCTCAACTTAGGGCACCTGGCTTTTTATATTTTTCCAGGATAACTAAACTTCCTGGAATGATAGGAAAAGCCATGTTCCGCTGCCTGTTCTTAGAGTGAATGCTCTGCCACATAACACCATCTTGTTCAACAGAGACCAGAGGGTTTCACTGGGAGGCGCCACTAAAAAGTTTTAAATTCATAACCAACTTCCTCTTCTACCCTCTCCCCAAATGATCTGAACTTAGGTGCTAAAATGCAGGAAAATTTCAGTAAGACTGACGAATGAAGGTCAGACTGAATTAGTGAACCATGAATGCTTTCATGCTTCACTAATGCATAAATAAATGAATGTAAACAAGTGCTTTTTTCTTTGTTCTGTTTTTACTTTCAACAACTGCATATTTGGCAAACTGAAGTGACTGCTCGAAAACATTATGGTATACCTTAAAATGGAATACCATTTGCAGCAACTGTCTGGATAGAAGAGATTATTGTGCTGTTAAATTCACACAAAATGCTTATCTCTTTGAACATGGCTGGTGGTCCTCTGCTTGGTGGGAGCAGCTCCGGGAGGGAGCGGTTGAGAGACTCAGGCTCCAACTAAACACTTGTGGGATCTTGAGGCAGCTCACTCAGCCTCCAAGGGGCTTCCCTTCTACACCTGGTTAAGGAGATTTGGCTACAGATTGGTGGGTCTCATCACCAGGCACACCCATCAGAACCATTTAACCCTCCCCTTCCCCCCAGATATATATATATCTCTTCTTAGAGTTTCTGACTCAGTAGGTCCTGGGGTAGGATCTTGGAATAGGATAGTTGAAAAGAATTCCTACCTGATTTCCTGCATCCCCTGCGGAGAAACTAGATTAGATAATCTCAGACCTCTTACAGCTCTCAAAAATCATGATTCCACTGAATTTATGCCCAAAAATGGTCTGACATACGCCTAAGAAAAAAGATCTTGAATAAAATACCTAATAATAACGACAATAACCGCTAAGCTCTATCAACACTTATTTCAACCCTGGTGCTGTTGTAAGCGTGGCTCACAGATTAACATATTTTATAATCACGGAAGCCCAAGGAGGCTGAATCTCTTTATTATCCCCATTTTACGGGTAAGCCACAGAAGATTAAGTCACTACAATGTTAACAGCAAATTATTCCCTGATTTGGTGCAATTAAGGGTAATTTTTATTATTCCTTTTGCTTTTCTACGTTTTCTAATATTAAAAAAATCATGTACTCCTTGTGTGACAAAAAAATGTTCAAAGTTTAAACACAAATTCTTTCATAAAGAAGATTTCATGTTAACATACATTCATTGGCAGAGTAGATATAGAAAACATAGAATTATGAATCTGTTACTATGTGGGTAAAAAGCCAGCCAATTACAAAAAGGGCACATTTTCCAAACACTTAGGCTAAAGGAAGCAATCGTAATTGAGCATGGAACTAGGTCCCTGGTAGCCGTGGCAAGAAGAGAAACCTCCAGAGCTGCAGAGCAATCTTTAGTTAATAAAAGGAAGCAGAGCAGATCATCAGGAGGGTTGAACTTTTCTGAAACTCTGAAGTTGAAGAGGAATTTCCATATAGGTCTCCAGGTAAGAAACATGATTCTGTTATTCCAACACTTTTTAAAAATAGGTCAACAAAGCAAGGACAAACTTAAGTCCAGCTGGGGTTGAATTATCATAAAATCTGAATTGGTGAAGTCAGAACAAAAATACTTTGACTCTATCGTGTTGCTGGCCCCAATTTGATCTCTCTCTTTTTTTTTTTTTTTTTTTTTGTTGTTGTTGTTCCAGAATTCATGGATAACAAATCCAGATTATGCTTTCTGAATAAAAGTCTGATCTTCATTATCAGGAAAGTCCTATAAATTAAAAGAGTTCTGGTTTCTTTAATCACAGCCCTTAAAAGGTCTTCTAGATACTAAATAATAGGAAATCTTGGCGGGGGGAACTAAAGCCCTTTATAAGCTAGAGGACAAGCCTTGCTGGTGAGTGACATGTGCAGAAACAACCCTAAATCATACAGTATAATTATCTTCTTTATGCTCTGGCTCTAAAATTCTTAAGAGCCCCTACCCAAATGTCCTCCTCTCTTTGATCTATGGTTGTAATCTTACATTAAAACTCAATCACATCGGGGAATGTCATTTTGCCAGCTTTCAGGCAGGTTTTAACAACAGACTCCTGGCTGAGACAAGCCTGGAAGAGATCAAGCCCTCTTCACCTCACTGAGCAGCCAGGCCTGGCGAGGCAGGCACACCTGAGTGAGGTTGTGCTCGAGCTTGGAGCTTGCCTGACTCGTTCAAAATGAACACTGTCCACAAGCATGTCTGTGAGAGAATCAGCAGCCACCGTTGCCTGTGATCATTTCATTGAGTTGGTGTCCTACAACAGGGGAGAAAGTCATTCTGCAGTAGCTCATGTTTCTTCCTTCAACAATGAGGAACGATGCTTATCCAAACATACTAAGAAACAAGGAGTTTCAAACTTGATAGGAATACATGTACTACAATTTAAAAAAAATTGCTACCTTTCTTCTAGCACATCATCAGACTGTACCTCATGACTTGATTTCTTTATCTTATCAAACAGTCTCTCCATACTCTTTCTTCAAAAAGATTACAGAAGAAAAGCATCTGTCTACTTTTCGAGGCACTCCTTTCAAATTAGCTTAGAAAATTTGGGACTTTTTCTATATCTAATCCTATTACGCTCATTAATGAATCCAGTTTGCCTTGTAATTGCAATAAAAGTAAGTGGTAAAGGCCTAAAAATTCACCTCCTCCTTCAGAGAAACATTAAGCATGTGGGTTCAACCTGCTGTGAGAACGCTCAGCTCTATCTGAGAGTCCAGGTCCGGGAGCATGAGTGCTCTAAGTACCTTTTGGTTCCTTCATCGTCTGTACACACTTGCTCACAAGGCCACTTAAAATTAAACCAATATAGATTTTGGCTCCAGCTTCAGCCAAGTTCTGGGATAAGAAGGCATCAACATTAATACGATGAGACAAAAGGGCTTTTGCAACACATTCTCAACTCTTCTTTTTCTAAGAACAGTAGATTTTAATCTCATTATGAATTTAATGCAGAGGCCGTTAGCAGACTTCAGCAAAAATACAGCACCTGACATAGAAAGTCATACCTGCCCGTAGATGTAAATGATACTTGTATGGATACTTCAGCACAGTGTTTTAATAAGAAAGGAAGCTTTTACATAAGAGTTAGAGAAACCTTGTAGAACTTCTGTCTCTTTTGGTTTCTAATTATGAGTAGCCTTAAGAAGACTTATACCCATTCTTTCCTTATTCCTTAATTTCTCTCTGTATAAAAAGGGTACGATGCACAAAAATAAAGTCCAGTTTGAACTATTCTATTCAAGTGTCTGCAAATCTACACTTAAAAGTGAAATGAACCTAAAAGAAATAATAAATTACATTTTTGTAGCAGATACTTATTTTTATTATTCATTATCCATTTAAAACATTTTTAAAACTTATAAAGGGCATAGTATAAAATAGCTTACTCCAATCTATAAAATGACCAAGAGAGAGCAGAGAAATAAAAGCTAACATTTGTTGAGCACTTAGAATGGAGAGGGCACTTCAGGGCATGATCTCATTTCATCCTCGAATATCCTATGTGGTGGGTTCTACTGTCACTATTTTACTAGCGATGGGACTGAGGTCACATGCCAAGGTCACATGGCTAAGAAGTGGAAGAAGTAAGATTTCAACTTTACTGTATCTAGAGATTTGGAATCCAAGAGCCTACTTTCTTAACCACTATACTACATCAATTAACATAAAGGGAAATAAAAGGCCACATAGGGGCAAGTAAAGACACATGGGTTCTGGTACTATTTTAATAGATTATCTTGGGCAAGGAACTTCCCTTTTTATTTTGTAAATATATATGAAGCATGCATTCTTTATATGCCAGATGCTGGATAAAGTACCAGAAATCCAGAGATAAAATACAGAGTCTTGGCCTTCAAGAGGCTCAGTCTTTTTGGGGACATACACAATTTGACCCACAGCAATGGAGTAATACAAACAACTTAACCGCTTGACAATTTTCAGCTCTTGTTAAGAAATGATCAAATATCATTATCTCAAATAAAGAAGGTATATGACAGCTACAAAACTTCTAAGGATATCAAAAGAAAATTGTCTTATGAAAAAAGTTTATATATAGGATAGTCCAGTAAATATCTTGCAATCATGGTAATATATAGTTTATATATAGGATAGTCTATATATATTATATACAGCATAGTCCAGTAAATATATAGGATAGTCCAGTAAATATCTTGCAATCATGGTAATCGATAATGCTAACAGCATCTAACTACATATGAGACTATACGTAAACAACGGATGGAGAAAATTGAGTAAAACCAATTAATGATGATTAAAATATGTAATTAAAAGCTTCTCTTTCAATTTGCATAAATTAAGATTTAGAAAAAGAGCGAAAGGTGACATATCATGGCCAATTCTAAAGTATAGTACAGCTCAATAAGCCAGTGAAATAAAAACAGCATCTGAGAAAGGGTTACATGAAGAAATAAGGTGCCAGAAATTGAAGAAGAAATTGAAGAGAAAATTGGGAACAATGTTCTGCTAAATATCAGCTAGAGCTAGATACTTTTTCTATCTCGTTTTGTGATTAACGCAAGAATATTTTAAAAATAGTTTAGAATACTACACTTTAAAGGGCTGATATTGCCAGGTGCTAGGATTACGGGCCACTTTGTTTTTCTTTTTCTTTTTTTTTTGGTATTTTCTTTAGTCTAAGTTTTCTGCACTGAACGTAGACTGCTTTCTTTTGTTCTTTTAAGGTGACTTCAGATGCATCAGCAGAGCCCACTACAAGGCACATACTAGGGGCCCAGTCTTGCTGCAGAGTGTTGAAATGTCACATCAGATGCTACAGCATCAACAATCTATACGTTGCATGAAGAAAAGTGTCCCAGAAGAAAAAAACAGCCAGCCAGCTGTCCTTTATATGAAATTCTGCCACTGCCTTTGGAGAGCATATCCAACGAGAACTTGTCCTTGCGATATAATGCTTCTAATGGGTGAGCCATTTCGACACTTTACATACTGCCGAGTAAGTTTCTACAGAACTTTCTCATTGTGCTCAGCGCTGTCTGTGCAGTTAATTTAGGCATCAGAAAACTCAGTTGTTAATTTCCTGACTTGCCTCTGGACTCTTAAACGCTATTGCTCCAATCATAACACGTCGGAACACTTACACAAATCTCAACAATAATATCCACAGCTGGGAATAAATCAAAGCAGTTTTATCACTGATTAAGTGCTATTGAAATATGGTTACAAGACAACATGAAGCAAAGGACAGATTTCACTTGGGAAGATTAAGACGAAGCCTGGGGGGAAAAAGGAGGGGAATCCAAACAAAGTCTATGCAACATTTAAAAAATATATAATTCAGAGTTAGAATGCATTTTTTAGCCATTTAATCTTCAGTTTCCTGTGTATATGTGTGTGTTTATGCTATAGAGTGGTTCAACCATAAAAGATGAATTTAGGCACAGCTGTTTTTCAAGAGAAAATGTCTTCATACTAAGATAGAGGTCAGCAAACTTTTTCCATAAAGGGCCAGAGTATAAATATTTTAGGCTTTGTAGATCATATATTCTCTGTTGCAACTATGCAATTCCACCATTTTGTGTGAAAGCAGCCATGACAATACATAAATGATTAAGCATGTCTGTATTTCAATAAAACTTTATTTATTAAAAATATTAAAACAGAGGGCTGAATTTGGCCTCTGTGATGTAGTAGTTTGCTATCTTCTGTACTCAGATTCCATCTACCCAGAAAACTGCCCAAATGAACAGGGATAAGAGTGAAGGGTGTAGGAACAGAGCTGAAGAGAACACATGGGACTTAAACATACTCAGGCATCTGAAGACTCAACCTCATCGTTGAGGTGAATCTGCACCCTGTCCAGATCTTCTGCACTCTTTCTTCTGGACGTACTGCAGACAGCATCACGTCTACCTGCTCCTTCAGGCCTGGGTAGTGTTGGGGTGAGTTAACTCTTCTTGGGCACCCAGGGATACTTTCTTTTTAAAAATGGTTTCATTTCTCTTCTTTTCTCCTCTTCTTTCTCCTCCTCCTCTAAGTGCCTTTTCAGTTCCACTGATAATTATTTTGGCCACGAATAAGTCAGGGTTTCCTCTTTCTAATCAGATCATTCCGGCCGTCTTGGACTTGGCTGGCATCTGGTGCCGACAGATTTTGGCCTGCTCGCTCTGACGCTGTGTTGACCAAGCCAGGCCAGATGCTCAGATGCTGCTATTCTGCAACCACATCTGTGCAGAGGTTTGGAGGTGGGAAAGCAGATTTCAGCAGTGTTTGATCCTTGTCTCAGGGGCTCTTTGACATTTTCATCAAGGATCCAGATGATGGCAGAGAGATGATCCTCATTATGACTGCAGATCACCGAAATTTAAGTGTAAACAGAATTCCTCCTCGCAAGATAATCTCAACTTAAAATAATCTTTCCAACTAGGAACAACGTTAGTGAGAAATATAATTAAGTTGGTAGTAAGGACAACTGCAGCATTGTATAGAAAGAAGAATAGCCTGTTGCATACAGCAAGACAAATGTATGCTAGCAGAACTTAGATGGGCTCTCAGCATCACTTCTGTTTTCAGCAACCCTTTTTCACAGACTTCATGAGGTTCTTTTCCAATTGGCATTCCAAATCTTTACTGCTCTCTATTCATCCTTTCCCTGTCTCCTAGAGAGATAAAAGCAGTTTCTTCTTAAATTATGAAATTTGCTAAGGTTCTGGGTCCTTGTTTCTGTCTTTAAATTTCACATATTCTTGGATGATTTCACCCAAGCCCAAGACTTTTACTATAATTTATATATATCCAGATGATCTCCAAATCTGTTATCTCTAAGCCTATAAAGTTTCAGACCCTAATCCGGTATATCTCCACCTGTATGTCTTATGAGCACTTAACTTTATCTTTCCAACTGAATTAATCTTCTTCCCTACCCCTCCCAAAGTACATCATCTCTTACATGATTCAGCTGTATTACTTTTTACCATGATTTACCCAAGTATTCTGACCAGACACACCAGAGTCAGCCTGAGTCCTCTATCACCTATGTAACTACTCGGGCTCAAAATCCAATCTCCTCTACTTCCTAAATGCTAATCAACCTTTTCTCTGTTTTCACTGCCTCTACCTTAGTTGCAGGTACTCACAATTTTCTCTTCCCTTGAAAGCAGCTGTCCAGCTTCTGGTCTCTATGTCCTCTTTCATATTACAGTCACATTTCTAAACTGAAAAAATTATTGCCTAGAATAAAATGTTCAAATTTCTTAGTCTGTCATAAGAAGTTCAATATCATCTCATGAGATGGCAATACTCTTCTCCCTATCTAGTAAAGACAGACAAGAGACACACTCATTCTTGTTCTCTCCCTCCGTCCCCTACTGTCCCCATCCTCTATTCAAACCATGCTGTACAACTTAACAGCTCCTGTTGTATATCATGCTCTTTTGTGTTTCTGTGCCTTTGCCTAGATTTAGAAATTTCTTCTATTTACAATTCTCTTGTTTACGTAATATCTTATCTATCCATCAAAATTTAGCTTAAAAGTACCCTTCTCTACAAAGATTCCCCAAATCTTTACCACCAAGTTAAGATGGTTCTTTGGGCTCCCATTATTCTATATATAATATGCCCACATGATAGCACTTAGCATACTGGGTTTCAATTATAAGTCTACTTTTCTTTCTGCATACTGTGAACTTTTAGATGATGACACCTGCCTTGTTCACAAGTCTATCTCACCATTCAGAACAGCATCTGGTACACATTGCTATTTAGTAAATATTTGTAAGATACATTACACAATTAACAGCTATATGCAATTGTAGCTGTATTCATTAATAAGATCACCATTAACATAAAACAGCATTTTACTTTGAGTAAACATAATATTAGCAAACATTAAGTAGCATGGAAAATAGTAGTTTCTCTCTCATTTTTCAGCATTTGTCAGATCACGGATGATGAATAAACCTACAGATTTTGTCCTCAATAATTAAAGTCATAGAAAATATAACTGAAACTTACAGAAAACCATAAATATTTTGGAAAATAAAACCTACAAGCAATTAGGCAATTGATTAGGATTACTCAGTTTAAAAAAAAAGGGCGATTTAATGGAAATTGTTGAGTTAAATCAAGACTTTTCTGCTGAGACTGGTAATAAGTAGTTCCTGATCTTTTCTAAAAGAGGACTGAGATAAAAAAAACCACCTAGTAAAGAAAGTGGACGAGTCTGAGGACTATCTGTGTATCTTTTAGCTTATTAGAAGGGATGAAGCGTTCCTAAAGAAGATGGAAAAAGTAATCCAAGATAAAAAATGGAAAGAAAAGACTTCAGTGGGGTTGGTGTTGGATCAAGTGGAAGATGAGAAGATTAGAGAATTGAAGCTATCATCAAGGAAAAGAAGAAGAGAAAACTAGATTCCACTAAAACCATAAAATCTATACATGGCACAGCCTACTACAGATGAGTGGGCTCTACTGATGCATCTAAAGAAAGTGCAGGACCCCAGGCCCAAAGTGGAGGCATAGCTGTCAGCCCAGGAAGGGTTCCTGGTATAGCCCCAGAGGAAGAATGCCTGTGGGTGCACTCACTGGTGACTTTACTGGTGATGGGTTGGTGATTCAATGTGGCCCATGTAGAAGTTCATTGTTTTTCATAAGGATATACCAGTAGATCTGAAAACTCCTATCGACTACTGTTGACTAAAGGAAAATAAATGATAGGTATAGAAAGTGCTTCAATTTGCCTCTATGAATTTTAAAGCTTTGGACCTGAAATTGGAGGCGCTGATGAATATTTTTATCTTTGAGGTAATGACATGGTATGAGAAAGCTGGCTGGAATAACAGGGTTAACGGATTTTTTCAATTATAAATTTATTTTTTAAATTATTATTAGAGTTATATAATTCACTTTTCTGGCTTAGGATAGTGGAGCTGTTATAAAGAACAGCAAATGTGTGTTTGGCAGACCAAGAGAGTTTAAAGGGAAAACTGGAGGCACATGGCAGAGCTGGGATGAGGCCCAGGCAAAGTAGTTTGAGAGCACTGTAAGAGATAATACATGTGGCAAAGATAAAATGATAACAGAAGTTTTGTACCCAATACTTATGGCATTAGGAATATATATACTAATGGGTAAAGTATAGGCAATAAAATAAAATAAAATAAAATAAACCTGAAACTTTAATACAGAGAGGTGAGCAGTTACACCAAGACTCAGCGAGTGTGGCTCATGCATAGAGAATGATGACAGAGGCACACATCGATCCAAAGAAGCATGGCCAACAAATTGGGCAGGAGTAGTACAGTCTGTTTAGAATACACAAACATGTAATTCCAGAAGATGTGAACACAATGGAGAGTATTTGAGTTAAGAAAGAAATAATTCAAGTTTCTGTGAGAGAAGACTACAGATACCTGATAGAAGATAAGGAGGATGATTTCCAAAAGGAGATTTTCAAATGGGGTAGCAGAATGATAACACGGTGATGAGGGAAACTCAAGTATTGGCATATCTGTTGGGAGTATTATTCAGCTAAAAGTTGATTTCAACTTTCAGAAGGAAAAGAAAAAAACCATGTATAGATATGGACTCTTGATTTTCTTAGACACCTTAAGTATCTTTTGAACAAGGCAAAGAAATTAGAACATAAAAAATCATGCAATCTCAGAGTTGAAGGACCATAAATGTCATCCAGGTCAACACATGAATCCCATCTATACTGACCCTGCCATGTAGTGGCCAGGCAGTCACTGAACATTTCCAGTGACATGACTGTCATGAGACTAGTCATACTATATTTGGCTAGTTAGACTGAGATACCTTTATAGTGAGATTATAATCAGTTCCGTTATTGGTCTAGACTGATTTCTAACTGCTCTGAGTACACAGATTAAAATAACTTTTTTTACTCCAGTCGGTCCTTCAAATATTTGAAGATGGTTTCACGTTCCCTCAAGCTTTATTTTTCCCAGGCTTAAGCCTCATTTTGTTGTCACCGTTCCCATGACTTGTTTTGCATGTTTTCACCTATGTGTGTTTTCTTCGGGACAAAATGAGAGAGGAATATTGATGAGATGTAGGCAAGAACTTTGAGAAAAAGCTGTAATATTATGCTTTGGTCATTATTACGAAGAAAGGGAAGGATGCCCTGAGTGTTAGGTGCACAGATTCAAAAATGTCATGAATAGATAAGCGTAATTCCATGACTACAGATTCTAAAATGGAGTATTTCTCAAGGCAGCTGGGAGATTCTAAACAAAGTGGTATTGCTATAATGACCTTCATGAAGAAGTAAAGAAAAGAAGGACAGCAAAACGAATAAAAATAGCTGAACTGGAAGTAGGCTGTGAATGCAGATATTAAAAGATATGTAAAACAAGGAAGGAGACACAGAGAATGGAATGGGTTAAAAAATGGCCTGGAACTAAAATAGGAGTGTCTGAAAGGCTGGAGTCTGGAATGATCTTAGACTCATAAAAACTTCTAGAGATAGCAAAATAAGTATGCCCACACGTATGTATGTACATACCCATACACATCCACCAATATCTGGTATAAGACAATAAATCAGGAAGGGTCAGGGACACTTGATTGGCAAGATTATATGATGCTGATTCGCCATAGGAGTAAAGAGTAAAATTACTATTTTCTTTTTCTTTCCTGGTTCTCTGTCAAAAAAAAAAAAAAGTGTAAAGGATTAAGAGCATCATTAAAAAGGAACAGGAATGAAGGACTTAGCATGTGTTTGTGTGTGTATGTGCATGCATACATTTTCATATTAGATACATATGTATATTACTCTATATAAACTTCATATACTTGAATAGAAAAGAATACAATAATACCAATAGAACAAATTAAATATGTTCATGTTCCACTATGTAGGCAAACCATAATCTAAAGACCCAGTACTAGGGTTGGTAATCTCAAGAACATTAAAAGTGATGAATGAACATCTATAAAAAAAAAGAGCCATTGACCACTGGGGGCCAGTAAGTATATAGTACAAGTCTTGATGAATTAACATGTTTTTCTTTTTCTAGATTTGTAGCCAAACAATTCCTCTAATATTGATTTTAGCAGCGTATTTTATGGACTTGAAATTCAGAAAGACTAGGTAGATAAAATATAGTTAAATGGAATGATACCGAGCTAAGCAACCGAACCCAGTGTTATTTAACAAAAGAGTATCATCCTGTAAAGGTCTCTCTTCTACTCATTCATTCTCTGGAATTACCCTGAATCATTCGGTATTTTTATCAATGGCTCCTTAAAGATATTCCAATATACAAATAAAACGCATTTCAAAGGGAGAACTTACATAAGGGTTAAGCATCAGGATTTGAATTTATCTCAATAAGTCAGAACAAAGTTCAGAAAACACTAGGCTTCAACAGAAAATATGCCAAGTCCTAAATTGGAGCTAATAACTCATTTCCTTACATGTAAGATGGGGAGATCTGGTTTAACTGTGGTTCTTGTGACTGAGGTTTTAGTTGACCACCAGTTTAAGAAGAGTCAACAATTATGTGGCTGCTAAATCACTCGTGTGATTTTTAAGCCACATAAGTAGAAAGCATAATTTTCAGATTGAGAGATTTAGTCTCTGCCCTACAGAGACCACATCAGAATATTGGGTCCTTTCAGAGTATGAAGTAGTACATTGAGAAATCAGCAAAGAATGGCCATATGAAGAATCACAAAAGGGATTTAATAAAGAGAGAAATTGTGTAAGAGAGCTCTTAGGAAAAACAAACATATCGGTTAAAAAGGCAAAACTGGGATCAAAAAGTGAAAAATAAGAATATGCTTCTGAAAATGAGAATTAATAATAAGATGGGCTGCTTGCTTGGAAGGGAACAAGTCTGAGATCCTTGGAAATATCTAAACAGTGGTCAGGTGACTTCTGTCCAGAATATTTTGAAAGGGATTCTTGCATTGGAAGGAATAGATAATTTCAGAAGTTCTCTGCACTCTAAGATTCTAAGCCTTTCTTTTTATGCTATTGCTTCACACTAGAATGTACATTAAATATTGGCCCAAAAAGTTAGGTTTAATAAAGAATGTTGCAGACAACTATTCTTGAAATTTTATATATGGAAAAGCAATATGTTTAACAAGGTTAATTTGTATTTGAATAATACAAAGTTTACAGAAAATATCTACATAACTATATATATATTTTTCTAATTCTCCCTAAAAGGATTAATAGTGCCAGAGGTGAAACATAAAAATTAAGCAAAAGAACAACTATCCAACATTATCCCACAATCTTTTGGTGCACAGATCTGTTACAGAATTGCAGAGCTGAGATGTACCTATTCTGGTCCGATGGTGAAACTTTACTGATGAGAAGCCTAATGACTGTGACGGTAATGTGACTTGCTAAGTGTTAGTTATTACTGTGGGACACTAGGAAAACACACTCAAGAAAACTACAAAAAAAAAAAAGTGTTTGTAAGATAAACAACTATTTGTGCTTTTTGAGTAGAATTTCTATATTTCCTATTCCTGAGGGCAGGGCATGTTTTTCAAACCATTATGATAAAAAGCTGGCACTATAATTGATAATATATAAAGCTAATTATTAAGTTACTAGAAGAATTGGTAAAAGTAAATCATTTAGCTTATCTTGAATCATGGTTGGTCAATATCTTCTATTCTATGACACCCTGTTGAAAGCAGTCAACACTCCCTAGAAAGGATGCCATGAATTACATGCTATAATTCACTGCACCCATTCCCCCAACTGGGCTTGGGGACCAGCTCGAGTTGGCCCAGAGAAGCCCCTACATCTCAGCATCCTCTGCAATCATGGTCCAGTGACAAGGGCCCTGAATCAAAGCCAGATCTCTTCTCGGTGGTCTCATGTCTAACACAAGGTGCCGGGTCACTTCAAAGGCCCCATCTAGCTTTAATGTTCAGTAGTACCTCTCCTTCTCATCCTGGTGTTAACAGTCTCCTTTGTATCACAGGTTGGCATAACCAAGTCTAGCTAGGGATGTGGAGCACCAATCTAGCTGTCAGATGCCTTTAACACTTCCACCAATGGCTGGCATCATGAGCCCGAGTAAGGAGTTCAACTGTGAAAAGCTCTTGCAGCACAGAAATTCTTAATTACAACACTAAATTAAGCATTCCATTTTTATCTTCTTTCTCAACTATTGACCAAATTGAGGATATTTTTCACTTGGGTTGGTTTCTTACCTCTTTTAAACAACTAACAAATTTAACTTCCATTAAAATTGCTTAGTTCTTGCCTTCTATCACTGATCCCTTGGGAATCCTGAAGATTTTTTATTTTTTTTTAATGACTTAATTTATTATTTGAAGGAATGTTAAAATTATTTTTATTAGAATTCTCATTTTTTGTGACTTTTCCTCTTTAAGATACAGTGATTGGACATGAATGTGGCCACAATTCCAAGTGGAAAATGAACTCTGAGGCCCCTCACCTTCATGTCCAAGGTGACCACCATGGTGATAACCCCTTCCTCAGCCCAAGGAAGTAAGAGTCATGACTTTTTCTTGTGTCTTCACTACAAGGAATTCTGAGGTATAACTACTCATGAAACTGTTTACCTAGATAAACTGCATATTTTACCTCTGGGAGGGGTACATAAAATCTCAATATGCTCAAAGGTAAATATTCCCTTTCTTTCTGTAGCTTATATAGGCACAGCCTTAGTCTCTCTCTACAGTTAGCTTTCTTATCAACCACACAGAATTAATACTATATACAAATGCCCTATTTACTGCACAAAGTCTAGAGTAAAAATGTATTCGAATAACCTGCATCTGTAAAATGCTTTGATTTCTTTAAAGATAAGGTACTATTTTCCTAAGATGACATTACTTATTGCTTTCTTAATTTGGGTAAATTTGGAAATTGGAAATATACACAAAAATTTAATTCCTGCGTATATTGCACTTTTCCAAACTTAACACCATGGATCTACACAGTATCAAAGAAATTCATCAAGAATTTTTATCAAGGAGTATGTTACTGACAGTCCACAATAGGCTAAGATCCACTGCTTGTTGGAGGTGCCAAAACAGAAGCAAACCTAGAAGCATTCCCTTTAGGTGTGACCATGCCATTCATTTTATCTTTGCCATCTATTAGACAATCTGGAAAAGTTTTACACATCATAGGAATGAATTTCTTTGTATTTTAGGGTAAAATACAAAGGTAAAATTGATGGTGAAAGATCACATGTATTTACTATCACAAGTTACAGGCAGGATAGCTTAGTGATTCTGAGTATGGATTCTAGATGCCTGTCCCTGAGCAGATGAAGTCATTGCTAATACAATACACCAGCTGTGTCATTAATAATACAACAATCTAGACTGGCAAATGTCCAGTAATAATGCAGAAGGCTTCTTTTCTCTTTTGAGCAATTCTTCTACAACCCTCCACTACTCCTCTTGTCCCTCCTACAGTGTTGCTATTCCACCTCTGCTGCAACAGTGTTTAAATACTGGAAAATCTTGCTATGATGAATTTTTCTCCTCTGCTTCCCCCACTCTACAAAAAAGGTAGGTCTGGGAAGTAGATCCTCCCCTTTCAGTTATATTTCCCTGCCACTTTTAGAGTCTTCTTTCTCCCAACTGTCTAAAAATTGCTTACATGCACACATTTATTTTACCGAACAATGAAAATGGGGTGAGAGCATGATCTATCTGACTACAGCAAATGTCGCCTTTCTTATGCTCAGCAACCATGAGGAATTCCATACGAATTCACATTATCGTGTATGTTTTTTATGTTCAGCAACCATCAAGAAATTTCACATGAAATCACATTATCGGTTACATTGTTTTAAAATATCAAGACAACGTCTATCTTCATTTGCCTGACATACATAAATTATTTCCCAAATGTGTTAGTGTATTTTCAGTACTTCAGTGCCTTCTAGCTTAATTTTCCCCCTTTCTACCTTCATTATAAAATTTCTGGTACACTTTAACAACAACCATAAAAAGACAATACTGGAGACATATTGGGAAATAGGGGGAAAGAAATAGGCTACATTGAAATGTATGATGATTTTGGCTAGGGTCTGGCAAATTCTCCTGGTCCATGAACACATGCTCTTCCTCCCACATCTACGGCTGTGGCTAGAAGCCTCTAGCTGTGGCCCTTACTTCTGTAACTCTATTTGAATGTATCAGGGTATAATGTCCAATTTGACTTTATCCGTGGAACTGTAAGTATAAAAAATATTTGGATCACTGAATAGTTAGGGTAGAAATCAAGTTATGCCACTTTCTCTTCCATTCTTCAACCCAACTCAATTCCAAAATGGTTGCCCTTTCAAAAGGAAGGGCTATATATTCCAGTACAGTAAAAGGTTCTCCCTCTCCTTTATCAATTGTATGGGAAGATTAAAGGCCACTGTATTTGGGAAAGTCATTTGGATTCCTTGAATACTCTACAGTAGAATCCAGATGGGAGAAAACTATTATGTGGATCAAAGTGTAGGGACCAAGAGTTTCAATTATAAGTCACGTCCTTCTTAACCCGACTCTATCTATGGCCACAGATATGTCAGGTAACTTCTTGGCACTGTTTTCCTCTCCCTCAAGCAGGCAAGCTTGGAAAAAATTGTTCTTCCCAGCTTTAGGTATCCCTGTGCCTGTGAATTTTTAAAACCAATCCCCTGATTAGATTACTGACAAGATCAACTAATGAGAAGACAACACAAAACAAAACAGAAACTGATCGTATCTTCTGTTTATAGCTTTGAATTATAGAAATAAACAAAATCAACAACAAACAATCAATCAATGTTCTAACTCCTGGGCCTCCTTTGTGCTCATGACAGACTGCAGCCTCCTGGCTCATAAGCTGTGATCACCACTAGAGGTTGTTACTCTGTGAGTGTTTTCCTTCTCATTGGGTGACTTGAAACAGGTCTCTCAGAAGCCCACTGGGAAGCAAAAACTGTAGGGGTGTCATGGGCCATAGGCAGCCTCAAAATGAAAACATCAGAATAGGAAATCAGGGAACAGCCACTAGAATTTCAATAAGGAAGAGTTGTTGCTTTTCCTAATTAAAAAAGTCTTGTTTCTCAGATTTCTAACTAGTTGCAAGTTAGAAGAACGGTTCCTATGTATGCATCCGAAATGTGCCTTGAGAGCCTCAAGGGCATCTGAAACAAATTCACATATTTATTCGGGGAAACTAATTGTTTACATTGATGAAATAGGCTGTAAATTGGATAAAAATATGAAGCAATGCTTGGATATTCAGGGGAAGTTTAAATACATGCACTGACCTTTTAGGAACATGGTATAGAATGGTAGGCAGCACTTGAAATGCTGCTTTACAAAAACAGCAGTTTCTTTTCCAGGATCTTAAACACAATGAAAGATGAAGACAATAGATTTGGGTAGAATTTTAAAGGAGGAATTTTTCATCATTTCAGTTAACATTTCTGTGATCTAACGCACTGCTGTGTACATGCCACAATCATTCGAATAAATAGGTCATATGTGTCCAAGATACTAACTTCAAAAGGTATAAAGGTATGTTGAAATATACCATGTTTACCCCTTAAACTCTTTAATAACTATTATGAGGTTTTTAAAAATCCATACATCTACTGAAGCAGTATATTGAAACTTATGTATAAGTTTAGTTTGTCCTATTTACAGAGGTAATAGTTATATGCATCTACTTGCCAGTATAGGACTTGATCTCACTGTGGTATACTCGTGTATGACAAGGGAGTAATCTAAGTTACTTTTTTCAAGCTTTCTTTCTGCCCCTCCTTTCCCCTGACTGACAATGTGCAACTCCAGGCATACTGACATTTTGTAACGGCAAAGAAATGAGCCAAGAGATATTTGGTTCTGACAAATGTACCTGCTCCTCTTCTGAGACTGGTTAGGACTATTGGAGAATCACTGCAGTGGGCACCAGCAGCTCCTCTCAGAAACAGTGGCACCATTTGAGGTCATCCTGTAACAGCTGTGAGGCCCCAGGGACACTGTTTTGTATAGACAGAAGAGGTTGACCAGGGCTGGTTCTATAAAAACTGTTAAAGAAAATGGGTCATGATGCTGAAGATGATCACAGCACTATATATATAACATTTCACACACTAGTGATTGTGACATCATATATGTGGAAAGGTGCAGGACTTGTTGAGGCAGGTAAGTTTTAGCATGTTGGGTAATAAACCAATTCACACTCTTTTTAAATCATGTTAATTTACCTACCTCCATCTTTGGCTAAAGAAATCCAATTTATGTTCTCCCAGGGCCTAAGCCATTGCCTGGAAGTTAGAAGCATATGGATACTATATTAACCAATATCTGATAACCAGTTAACGCCAAGGCTGTTGAAATAATTCAAGCATTCTGTGCAATATAAATCTAGAATTCTATGATAATATTTAATATATTTAGGCAGGAATTAAATGTGTGAAAAAATTTAATGCATCGCCTTAAAGAAAAGTACCAAAGATAGGGCTTCATAAAATCTTAACTTCTTAATTCAGGTTTTTATGTACAAGATGATCACAAAATATTTTGGAAACAGAAAACTAAAATAATAGCAATTTTATTTTATTTTTACAGGATATTTTATTAAAATTTTAAAAGTTTCTAAAAATGGCCCCAAACAATCTAATGCTAACCAAGCTCATAAAATCTAAGGCCTTTTTTTTTTTTTTTTTTAAATCAAATCTTTTTTGACAGATTTTTCCCCCTTGTTCG